>NW_018744499.1:0-164099 GCF_001683475.1 Chenopodium quinoa | reverse complement strand
CAAAGCTATTTGAATCAAATGAAAGTCAAATACATTCTACAAAGCTAATTGAATCAAATGAAAGTCAAACACTTTCAAACAAAGCTAATTGAATCAAATGAAAGTCAAACACATTCAAATAAAGCTATTTTAATTAAATGAACGTCAAATACATTCTACAAAGCTAATTGAATCAAATGAAAGTCAAACACATTCAAACAAAGCTATTTGAATCAAATGAAAGTCAAACATCTTCAAACAAAGCTATTTGAATCAAATGAGAGTTAAATACATTCAAACAAAGCTAATTAAATCAAATAAAAGTCAAATACATTCTACAAAGCTAATTGAATTAAATGAAAGTCAAACACATTCAAACAAAGCTAATTGTATTAACTGAAAGTTAAATACATTCAACAAAGCGAATTGAATCAAATGAAAGTAAAAACACATTCAAACAAAGCTAATTGAATCACATGAAAGTCAAACACATTCAAACAAAGATTTCGTATTAAATAAAAGTCAAATACATTCTACAAAGCTAATTGAATCAAATGAAAGTCAAACACATTCAAATAAAGCTATTTGAATCAAATGAAAGTCAAATACATTCTACAAAGCAAATTGAATCAAATGAAAGTCAAACATAGTCAAACAAAGTTATTTGATTCAAATGAAAGTCAAATACATTCTACAAAGCTCATTGAATCAAATGAAAGTCAAACACATTCAAACAAACCTGTTTGAATCAAATGAGAGTCAAATAAATTCAAACAAAGCTAATTAAATAAAATAAAAGTAAAATACATTCTACAAAGCTAATTGAATCAAATGAAAGTCAAAACACATTCAAACAAAGCCTTTTAAATCAAATGAAAGTCAAACACATTCATAAAAAGCTTTTTAATTTAAATGAAAGTCAAACACATTCAAACAAAGCTGTATAAATCAAATGAAAGTGAAATGCATTCTACAAAGCAAATTGAATTAAATGAAATTCAAACACATTCAAACAAAGCTATTTGAATCAAATGACAGTCAAACACATTCTACAAAGCTAATTGAATCAAATGAAAGTCAAACACATTCAAACAAAGCTATTTTCATTAAATGAATGTCAAATACATTCTACAAAGCTAATTGAATCAAATGAAAGTCAAACACATTCAAACAAAGCTATTTGAAGAAAATGAAAGGCAAATACATTCTACAAAGCAAATTGAAACAAATAAAAATCAAACACAGTCAAACAACGTTATTTGACTCAAATGAAAGTCAAATACATTCTACAAAGCTAATTGAATCAAATGAAAGTCAAACACATTCAAATAAAGCTATTTGAATTAAATGAAAGTCAAATACGTTCTACAAAGCTAACTGTATCAAATGAAAGTCAAAAGCAATCAAATAAAGCTATTTGAGTTAAATGAAAGTCAAACACATTCCAACAAAGTTGTTTAAATTAATTGAAAGTGAAATGTATTCTACAAAGCTAATTGAATCAAATGAAAGTTAAACGCATTCAAACAAAGCTATTTGAATCAAATGAGAGTCAAATACATTCTACAAAGCTAATTAAATCAAATGAAAGTCAAACACATTCAAACAAAGCTAATTGAATCAAATGAAAGTCAAATACATTCAACAAAGCTAATTGAATCAAATGAAAGTCAAACACATTCAAACAAAGCTAATTGAATCAAATGAAAGTCAAGCACATTCAAACAAAGCTATTTTAATCGAATGAAATTCAATTACATTCTACAAAGCTAATTGAATCAAATGAAAGTCAAACACATTCAAACAAAGCTATTTGAATCAAATGAAAGTCAAACACCTTCAAACAAAGCTATTTGAATCAAATGAGAGTCAAATACATTTAAACAAAAGCTAATTAAATCAAATAAAAGTCAATACATTCTACAAAGCTAATTGAATCAAATGAAAGTCAAACACATTCAAACAAAGCTAATTGTATTAACTGAAAGTTAAATACATTCAACAAAGCGAATTGAATCAAATGAAAGTAAAATACATTCAAACAAAGCTAATTGAATCACAAGAAAGTCAAACACATTCAAACAAAGATTTAATATTAAATAAAAGTCAAATACATTCTACAAAGCTAATTGAATCAAATGAAATTCAAACACATTCTAATAAAGCTATTTGAATCAAATGAAAGTCAAATACATTCTACAAAGCAAATTGAATCAAATGAAAGTCAAACACAGTCAAACAAAGTTATTTGATTCAAATGAAAGTCAAATACATTCTACAAAGCTAATTGAATCAAATGAAAGTCAAACACATTCAAACAAAGCTAATTGAATCAAATGAAAGTTCAAACACATTCAAACAAAGCTATTTTAATTAAATGAATGTCAAATACATTCTACAAAGCTAATTGAATCAAATGAAAGTCAAACCACATTCAAACAAAGCTATTTGAAGAAAATGAAAGTCAAATACATTCTACAAAGCAAATTGAAACAAATGAAAGTCAAACACAGTCAAACAAAGTTATTCGACTCAAATGAAAGTCAAATACATTCTACAAAGCTAATTGAATCAAATGAAAGTCAAACACATTCAAACAAAGCTATTTGAATCAAATGAAAGTCAAACACATTCAAAAAAAGCTTTTGAATCAAATGAAAGTCAATTACATTCTACAAAGCTAATTGAATCAAATGAAAGTCAAACACATTCAAATAAAGCTATTTGAATCAAATGAAAGTCAAATACATTCTACAAAGCTAATTGAATCAAATGAAAGTCAAACACATTCAAATAAAGCTATTTGAATCAAATGAAAGTCAAATACATTCTACAAAGCTAATTGAATCAAATAAAAGTCAAACACATTCAAACAAAGCTATTTGAATCAAAGGAGAGTCAATTAAATTCAAACAAAGCTAATTAAATCAAATAAAAGTAAAATACATTCTACAAAGCTAATTGAATCAAATGAAAGTCAAACACATTCAAACAAAGCCTTTTAAAACAAATGAAAGTCAAACACATTCAAAAAAAGCTTTTTAATTTAAATGAAAGTCAAACACATTCAAACAAAGCTATATAAATCAAATGAAAGTGAAACGCATTCTACAAAGCAAATTGATCTAAATGAAATTCAAACACATTCAAACAAAGCTATTTTAATCAAATGACAGTCAAACACATTCTACAAAGCTAATTGAATCAATTGAAAGTCAAACACATTCAAACAAAGCTATTTGAATCAAATGAAAGTCAAATAATTTCTACAAAGCTAATTGAAATCAAATGAAAGTCAAACACATTCAAACAAAGGTAATTGAATCAAATGAAAGTCAAAACACATTCAAACAAAGCTATTTTAATTCATTGAATGTCAAATACATTCTACAAAAGCTAATTGAATCAAATGAAAGTCAAACACATTCAAACAAAGCCTTTTAAATCAAATGAAAGTCAAACACATTCAAAAAAAGCTTTTTAATTTAAATGAAAGTCAAACACATTTAAACAAAGCTAATTGAATCACATGAAAGTCAAACACAGTCAAACAAAGTTATTTGATTCAAATGAAAAGTCAAATACATTCTACAAAGCTAATTGAATCAAATGAAAGTCAAACACATTCAAACAAAGCTGTTTGAATCAAATGAGAGTCAAATAAATTCAAACAAAGATAATTAAATAAAATTAAAAGTAAAATACATTCTACAAAGCTAATTGAATCAAATGAAAGTCAAATACATTCTACAAAAGCTAATTGAATTAAATTAAAGTCAAACACATTCAAAGTAAGCTAATTGAATTTAATAAAAGTCAAACACATTTCAAACAAAGCTTTCGAATCAAGTGAAAGTCAAATACATTCTACAAAGCTAATTGAATCAAATAAAAGTCAAACACATTCAAACAAAGCTATTTGAATCAAATGAAAGTCAAATACATTCTACTAAGCTAATTGAATCAAATGAAAGTCAAATACATTCAAACAAAGCTATTTTGAATTAAATGACAGTCAAATACGTTCTACAAAGCTAATTGTATCAAATGAAAGTCAAACACATTCAAACAAAGCTAATTGAATCAAATAAAAGTCAAACACATTCAAACAAAGCTATTTTAATTAAATGAATGTCAAAGACATTCTACAAAGCTAATTGAATCAAATGAAAGTCAAACACATTCAAACAAAGCTATATGAAGAAAATGAAAGTCAAATACATTCTACAAAGCAAATTGAAACAAATGAAAGTCAAACACAGTCAAACAAATTATTTGACTCAAATGAAAGTCAAATACATTCTACAAAGCTAATTGAATCAAATGAAAGTCAAACACATTCAAACAAAGCTATTTGAATCAAATGAAAGTCAAACACATTCAAACAAAGATTTTGAATCAAATGAAAGTCAATTACATTCTACAAAGCTAATTGAATCAAATGATAGTCAAACACATTTAAATAAATCTATTTGAATCAAATGAAAGTCAAATACATTCTACAAAGCTAATTGAATCAAATGAAAGTCAAACACATTCAAATAAAGCTATTTGAATCAAATGAAAGTCAAATACATTCTACAAAGCTAATTGAATCAAATGAAAGTCAAAACACATTCAAACAAAGCTATTTAAATCAAAGGAGAGTCAATTAAATTCAAACAAAGCTAATTAAATCAAATAAAAGTAAAATACATTCTACAAAGCTAATTGAATCAAATGAAAGTCAAACACATTCAAACAAAACCTTTTAATTCAAATGAAAGTCAAACACATTCAAAAAAAGCTTTTTAATTTAAATGAAAGTCAAACACATTCAAACAAAGCTATATAAATCAAATGAAAGTGAAATGCATTCTAGAAAGCAAATTGTTCTAAATGAAATTCAAACACATTCAAACAAAGCTATTTGAATCAAATGACAGTCAAACACATTCTACAAAGCTAATTGAATAAATTGAAAGTCAAACACGTTCAAACAAAGCTATTTGAATCAAATGAAAGTCAAATAATTTCTACAATGCTAATTGAATCAAATGAAAGTCAAACACATTCAAACAAAGCTAATTGAATCAAATGAAAGTCAAACACATTCAAACAAAGCTATTTTAATTAAATGAATGTCAAATACATTCTACAAAGCTAATTGAATCAAATGAAAGTCAAACACATTCAAACAAAGCTATTTGAAGAAAATGAAAGTCAAATACATTCTACAAAGCAAATTGAAACAAATGAAAGTCAAACACAGTCAAACAAAGTTATTTGACTCAAATGAAAGTCAAATACATTCTACAAAGCTAATTGAATCAAATGAAAGTCAAACACATTCAGACAAAGCTATTTGAATCAAATGAAAGTCAATTACATTCTACAAAGCTAATTGAATCAAATGAAAGTCAAACACATTCAAATAAAGCTATTTGAATCAAATGAAAGTCAAATACATTCTACAAAGCTAATTGAATCAAATGAAATCAAACACATTCAAATAAAAGCTATTTGAATCAAATGAAAGTCAAATACATTCTACAAAGCTAATTGAATCAAATGAAAGTCAAACACATTCAAACAAAGCTATTTGAATCAAAGGGAGTCAATTAAATTCAAACAAAGCTAATTAAATCAAATAAAAGTAAAATACATTCTACAAAGCTAATTGAATCAAATGAAAGTCAAACACATTCAAACAAAGCCTTTTAAATCAAATGAAAGTCAAACACATTCAAAAAAAGCTTTTTAATTTAAATGAAAGTCAAACACATTCAAACAAAGTTATATAAATCAAATGAAAGTGAAACGCATTCTACAAAGCAAATTGATCTAAATGAAATTTAAACACATTCAAACAAAGCTATTTTAATCAAATGACAGTCAAACACATTCTACAAAGCTAATTGAATCAATTGAAAGTCAAACACATTCAAACAAAGCTATTTGAATCAAATGAAAGTCAAAATAATTTCTACAAAGCTAATTGAATCAAATGAAAGTCAAACACATTCAAACAAAGGTAATTGAATCAAATGAAAGTCAAACACATTCAAACAAAGCTATTTTAATTCATTGAATGTCAAATACATTCTACAAAGCTAATTGAATCAAATGAAAGTCAAACACATTCAAACAAAGCTATTTGAAGAAAATGAAAGTCAAATACATTCTACAAAGCTAATTGAATCAAATGAAACTCAAACACATTCAAATAAAGCTAATTGAATCACATGAAAGTCAAACACAGTCAAACAAAGTTATTTGATTCAAATGAAAGTCAAATACATTCTACAAAGCTAATTGAATCAAATGAAAGTCAAACACATTCAAACAAAGCTGTTTGAATCAAGTGAGAGTCAAATAAATTCAAACAAAGCTAATTAAATAAAATAAAAGTAAAATACATTCTACAAAGCTAATTGAATCAAATGAAAGTCAAATACATTCTACAAAGCTAATTGAATTAAATTAAAGTCAAACACATTCAAAGTAAGCTAATTGAATTTAATGAAAGTCAAACACATTCAAACAAAGCTTTCGAATCAAGTGAAAGTCAAATACATTCTACAAAGCTAATTGAATCAAATGAAAGTCAAACACATTCAAACAAAGCTATTTGAAGAAAATGAAAGTCAAATACATTCTACAAAGCTAATTGAATCAAATGAAACTCAAACACATTCAAACAAAGCTAATTGAATCACATGAAAGTCAAAAACAGTCAAACAAAGTTATTTGATTCAAATGAAAGTCAAATACATTCTACAAAGCTAATTGAATCAAATGAAAGTCAAACACATTCAAACAAAGCTGTTTGAATCAAATGAGAGTCAAATAAATTCAAACAAAGCTAATTAAATAAAATAAAAGTAAAATACATTCTACAAAGCTAATTGAATCAAATGAAAGTCAAATACATTCTACAAAGCTAATTGAATTAAATTAAAGTCAAACACATTCAAAGTAAGCTAATTGAATTTAATGAAAGTCAAACACATTCAAACAAAGCTTTCGAATCAAGTGAAAGTCAAATACATTCTACAAAGCTAATTGAATCAAATGAAAGTCAAACACATTCAAACAAAGCTAATTGAATCAAATGAAAGTCAAATACATTCTACTAAGCTAATTGAATCAAATGAAAGTCAAACACATTCAAACAAAGCAAATTGAATCAAATGAAAGTCAAACACATTCAAACAAAGCTATTTGAAGAAAATGAAAGTCAAATACATTCTACAAAGCAAATTGAAACAAATGAAAGTCAAACACAGTCAAACAAAGTTATTTGACTCAAATGAAAGTCAAATACATTCTACAAAGCTAATTCAATCAAATGAAAGTCATAAACATTCAAACCAAGCTATTTGAATTAAATGAAAGTCAAACACAGTCAAACAAAGTTATTTGATTCAAATGAAAGTCAAATACATTCTACAAAGCTAATTGAATCAAATGAAAGTCAAACACATTCAAACAAAGCTGTTTGAATCAAATGAGAGTCAAATAAATTCAAACAAAGCTAATTAAATAAAATAAAAGTAAAATACATTCTACAAAGCTAATTGAATCAAATGAAAGTCAAATACATTCTATAAAGCTAATTGAATTAAATTAAAGTCAAACACATTCAAAGTAAGCTAATTGAATTTAATGAAAGTCAAACACATTCAAAACAAAGCTTTCGAATCAAGTGAAAGTCAAATACATTCTACAAAGCTAATTGAATCAAATGAAAGTCAAACACATTCAAACAAAGCTATTTGAATCAAATGAAAGTCAAATACATTCTACAAGCTAATTGAATCAAATGAAAGTCAAATACATTCAAACAAAGCGATTTGAATCAAATGACAGTCAAATACGTTCTACAAAGCTAATTGTATCAAATGAAAGTCAAACACATTCAAACAGAGCTAATTGAATCAAATGAAAGTCAAACACATTCAAACAAAGCTATTTTAATTAAATGAATGTCAAAGACATTCTACAAAGCTAATTGAATCAAATGAAAGTCAAACACATTCAAACAAAGCTATTTGAAGAAAATGAAAGTCAAATACATTCTACAAAGCAAATTGAAACAAACGAAAGTCAAACACAGTCAAACAAAGTTATTTGACTCAAATGAAAGTCAAATACATTCTACAAAGCTAATTGAATCAAATGAAAGTCAAACACATTCAAACAAAGCTATTTGAATCAAATGAAAGTCAAACACATTCAAACAAAGATTTTGAATCTAATGAAAGTCAATTACATTCTACAAAGCTAATTGAATCAAATGATAGTCAAACACATTTAAATAAATCTATTTGAATCAAATGAAAGTCAAATACATTCTACAAAGCTAATTGAATCAAATGAAAGTCAAACACATTCAAATAAAGCTATTTGAATCAAATGAAAGTCAAATACATTCTACAAAGCTAATTGAATCAAATGAAAGTCAAACACATTCAAAACAAAGCTACTTAAATCAAAGGAGAGTCAATTAAATTCAAACAAAGCTAATTAAATAAAATAAAAGTAAAATACATTCTACAAAGCTAATTGAATCAAATGAAAGTCAAACACATTCAAACAAAGCTTTCGAATCAAGTGAAAGTCAAATACATTCTACAAAGCTAATTGAATCAAATGAAAGTCAAACACATTCAAACAAAGCTAATTGAATCAAATGAAAGTCAAATACATTCTACTAAGCTAATTGAATCAAATGAAAGTCAAACACATTCAAACAAAGCAAATTGAATCAAATGAAAGTCAAACACATT
This sequence comes from Chenopodium quinoa, assembly GCF_001683475.1. Taxonomy (NCBI): domain Eukaryota; kingdom Viridiplantae; phylum Streptophyta; class Magnoliopsida; order Caryophyllales; family Amaranthaceae; genus Chenopodium; species Chenopodium quinoa. The sequence goes on along the minus strand of NW_018744499.1, from coordinate 155,349 downwards.
CAAACAAAGCTATTTGAAGAAAATGAAAGTCAAATACATTCTACAAAGCAAATTGAAACAAATGAAAGTCAAACACAGTCAAACAAAGTTATTTGACTCAAATGAAAGTCAAATACATTCTACAAAGCTAATTGAATCAAATGAAAGTCAAACACATTCAAACAAAGCTAATTGAATCACATGAAAGTCAAACACAGTCAAACAAAGTTATTTGATTCAAATGAAAGTCAAATACATTCTACAAAGCTAATTGAATCAAATGAAAGTCAAACACATTCAAACAAAGCTGTTTGAATCAAATGAGAGTCAAATAAATTCAAACAAAGCTAATTAAATAAAATAAAAGTAAAATACATTCTACAAAGCTAATTGAATCAAATGAAAGTCAAATACATTCTATAAAGCTAATTGAATTAAATTAAAGTCAAACACATTTAAAGTAAGCTAATTGAATTTAATGAAAGTCAAACACATTCAAACAAAGCTTTCGAATCAAGTGAAAGTCAAATACATTCTACAAAGCTAATTGAATCAAATGAAAGTCAAACACATTCAAACAAAGCTATTTGAATCAAATGAAAGTCAAATACATTCTACAAGCTAATTGAATCAAATGAAAGTCAAATACATTCAAACAAAGCTATTTGAATCAAATGACAGTCAAATACGTTCTACAAAGCTAATTGTATCAAATGAAAGTCAAACACATTCAAACAAAGCTAATTGAATCAAATGAAAGTCAAACACATTCAAACAAAGCTATTTTAATTAAATGAATGTCAAAGACATTCTACAAAGCTAATTGAATCAAATGAAAGTCAAACACATTCAAACAAAGCTATTTGAAGAAAATGAAAGTCAAATACATTCTACAAAGCAAATTGAAACAAACGAAAGTCAAACACAGTCAAACAAAGTTATTTGACTCAAATGAAAGTCAAATACATTCTACAAAGCTAATTGAATCAAATGAAAGTCAAACACATTCAAACAAAGCTATTTGAATCAAATGAAAGTCAAACACATTCAAACAAAGATTTTGAATCTAATGAAAGTCAATTACATTCTACAAAGCTAATTGAATCAAATGATAGTCAAACACATTTAAATAAATCTATTTGAATCAAATGAAAGTCAAATACATTCTACAAAGCTAATTGAATCAAATGAAAGTCAAACACATTCAAATAAAGCTATTTGAATCAAATGAAAGTCAAATACATTCTACAAAGCTAATTGAATCAAATGAAAGTCAAACACATTCAAACAAAGCTACTTAAATCAAAGGAGAGTCAATTAAATTCAAACAAAGCTAATTAAATAAAATAAAAGTAAAATACATTCTACAAAGCTAATTGAATCAAATGAAAGTCAAACACATTCAAACAAAGCTTTCGAATCAAGTGAAAGTCAAATACATTCTACAAAGCTAATTGAATCAAATGAAAGTCAAACACATTCAAACAAAGCTAATTGAATCAAATGAAAGTCAAATACATTCTACTAAGCTAATTGAATCAAATGAAAGTCAAACACATTCAAACAAAGCAAATTGAATCAAATGAAAGTCAAACACATTCAAACAAAGCTATTTGAAGAAAATGAAAGTCAAATACATTCTACAAAGCAAATTGAAACAAATGAAAGTCAAACACAGTCAAACAAAGTTATTTGACTCAAATGAAAGTCAAATACATTCTACAAAGCTAATTGAATCAAATGAAAGTCAAACACATTCAAACAAAGCTAATTGAATCACATGAAAGTCAAACACAGTTAAACAAAGTTATTTGATTCAAATGAAAGTCAAATACATTCTACAAAGCTAATTGAATCAAATTGATGTGAATCAAGAGGGAAATTCTTTTGAAGAGCCAATCATATTGGTTTTAAGGCCATTAGGGTTCGAGCTTGGAGCAAAGAATCAAGAATGGTTAACATGCGCAGCCATTGAAGAAGAAGTCAAGGTCCAGTTGGGTTCCGACGACGGAAGCGGCGGCGACGCGCCGATCTGGGTGCCACGCGCCGGCTTCCTAGCTCCGGCCTGAGTCCAGCTACACGGTGGTTGGGCGCGTGTCGAGGATGGAGGCGCGTGAGGTGGTAGTTCGGCGGCAGTACAAAAAGAAAGATTTTCTTTACTTAGTTTTTTCTAGAGTTTTGCTTGCAAGTTTTTACCTTTCACTTGAAAGGGTTTTTCTTGGTTTAAGCAATTAGGATAAGTTTATTTTTCTGTCATTTAGTTGCTATAAACTTCATAAGGTGATTAGGAAAGTTTTTAGTTAGTTAGAGTTTGATTAGGAATAAACTACCTAGCAATCTTATCTTTGATAGGATTGAAATTCTATCTTATGTAGGATTATTAGAATCCTATCTAGGTTAGATCTTCTACTTCTAGGAGGACTAGGAGACCTCTTTTGAGGCTTTTAAAAGCTTATTTTCGTGGCTTTGAAGATCATAAAAAAAAAACCAGAAAATTTAATACAAGTTTATTGTTTGTTTTGCTTAATTGCTTACAAATTCTTTTGCTAGTTTTCAATTCAAGGAGTTGGTTGAAGATTAGAACATTAAACACTTAGTGTCTAGGAGTAGGCTAAGAGTTTAATCTCAAAATAATTAGCGTCCAGGAGTGGGTTAATTAATTTGGGGATTCGAATCATAAGTTTCAGGAGTGATCTTGTGAGGAGAAATATCGGTTCGTTTTTATTCAATCTTAAAGAAATCCTTCAAGATTGGATCGTTACTTCAAGATTGTGGATTTTCTAAAATCTTGACTAAACAAGGGGTTAGAATCCACATCAAATTGGTATCAGATTTCAGGGGTTTTTGATCGTTCAACACTTCGTTCATCAAATCGCACTTGTTCTCGGATAACCAGTTTTTCTGTCAACTTCAGAAGGCTCGTTCTCCTTCGTTACAAGGTCTTTTCAGGTGATTCTTTTTTTGATTTTGAGTGAAATTTTGTCTACTTTCTGCCTGTGAAATTTCGAAATTTTTCGAGTTCGTTTGCTATTAAACTGGACTGTTTTCCGCAACTGTGTCAGTTTTGGTCCGATTTAATACTTACTGCTCGTTGTGTGCAATTTTGTTCCAAGTTGTGTTGCGATTTTTGTGGATATACCTGTGTGGATAAGGGTTCTTTTAAGTCTGTTTTTGTCTTATAATTATGGAGGAAGCTTTGAGCAAACTCATGGATGAATTTGCAAGATTGCAAGATAATACGGAGGCACGTTTTAATGCTTTTTCACAACTATTGCTTGATAAAAAGAAAAAGAAGAAAAAACGGCATGATAGTGATAGTGATGCTTCTAGTAGTGATGTTGATACTCATAATATGAATAAGATTGATGATAAAGGTATCAAGCTTGATGATTTTACGGGTCTAGGAAGCCCCGAAGATTTTCTTGAGTGGGCGAGACAATTAGAGAAAATTGCAGATTATAAAGGTTTTGATGATTCTCAACGTTTCAAAATTGCTTATATACGACTCACTAAGAATGCGGGAATTTGGTTCGATAATTTGAAAGCACGACGTGCTAGGGCTGGGAAAGAAAAAATCAAGACTTGGACGGTTTTGAAAAGGAAGATGCGTTCTAAAATACCTTCCACATGATTTCGAACAAATTCTATATGTGAAACTCACTATGTTGACACAAGATACTAAGAGTGTTAATGAATATATTGCTGAATTTGATAAACTAACCTCTCTTTGTGATTTGGATGAAAAAGAACCATTGAGGATTGCTAGGTTCCTTAAAGGTCTAAATCGCACTATCTCTAGGAAGATTGAATTGAGTACGTATGAATCATTCAATGATGTGTGCAAACTAGCTTTAAAAATTGAAAGTCATTGGCTCGAAGATAAGAAGAGCACAAGTACAAAGAGTTTTGGTACCAAGTTCTCACAAGGGACCGAAACAAGCAAAGCTTTCAAGCCTTTTAAACCGAGTTCCTACGAGTCTAAGGGAGAAAGCTCAACAAGTGGAGAAAAGAAATTCGTTAAGATATCTAAAGAAGAGTTCGAAGCCCGAATTAGATGTTTCAAATGTCAAGGAAAGGGACATAGGTCGGATCAATGTCCTTCCAAGAAAACTCTCACAATAAGACAGTACGAACAACAAGTAGAAGAAGAGAAACACATAGTTTTTGAGTGTGACGATGAGGAATCCGAAACTAAGGCAACAGGTAGTGAGGAAGAGAACGAGGAGATTGATCCCGAGGATGATGAAAAGGTGCTTGTGGTAAGGAAGATCCTCCATGCCGAAGCAAACCCTAAAAAATCTCAACGGGAAAACTTATTCCATACTCGTTGCAAAGTAGGAGATATATCATGCAAGGTGATCATCGATAGTGGTTCATGTACTAATGTGGCGTCCACAGAAATGGTTACTAAGCTCAACCTCCCAACAAGAGTACATGAGAATCCTTACAAGTTGAGTTGGCTTGATGATTCTAAGGGACTTCATGTAAAGAAACAAGCCTTAGTAAGCTTTTCCATTGGCAAATACAAAGAAAAGTTATGGTGTGATATTATTCCTATGAGTGCTTGTCACCTTCTTTTAGGGAGACCTTGGCAATTTGATCGTCAAGTTACACATGATGGTGAGGCAAATACTTATTCGGTGAAAGTAGGAAACAAAAGGTTCAAACTCAATCCTCTACCCCCTAATGCAAGCTACGGTCATAACAAAGATAAAGAGAAGCAAGTGCCGAATTTCTTTTTGAATGCTAAGGAACTTGAGAGTGAAGTAGAAAAGGGAGCCACGGTCTTTGCCTTAGTGATAAAAGAGGCGAAATCCACAACTTCTTCAACAAACGTGCACCTAGAAGAATTGCTAGATGAATTTAAGGATGTGTTCCCAGAGGCACTTCCTAAAGGTCTACCTCCTTTGCGTGGAATAGAGCATGCTATTGATCTTATTCCCGGAGCTCCCCTACCTAATAAACCAGCCTATAGGTGCGACCCTACGGCTTCCCAAGAGCTTCAAAGACAAATAGAGGAATTGATTGAAAGAGGCTATGTTCGTGAAAGCATGAGCCCTTGTGCGGTTCCAGCTTTACTAGTTCCAAAGAAAGATGGTACATGGAGAATGTGTATTGATTCAAGAGCGGTCAACAACATTACTATCAAGTATCGATTCCCTATGCCACGACTAGAAGACATGCTTGATGAGTTACATGGTTCTACCATATTTTCCAAGATCGATCTTAGAAGCGGCTACCATCAAATGCGAATTAGAGAAGGAGATGAGTGGAAGACTGCTTTCAAAACTAAGCAAGGATTATATGAATGGATGGTCATGCCCTTTGGGCTATGCAATGCGCCAAGTTCATTCATGAGACTCATGAACGAGGTACTTCGACCCTTCTTAAATAAGTTCATTGTCGTTTACCTTGATGATATATTAGTCTATAGTCGAGATAATGTTGAACACATTGATCATCTTAGAAGATTATTTGAAACATTAAGAGAACATCAACTATATGGCAAACTTGAAAAGTGCTCATTCATGGTTCCAAGTATTTCTTTTCTTGGCTATATTATTTCGGGTAAGGGTATTGAAGTGGATCCCGAGAAGGTGGCTGCTATGTCGACTTGGGTGGCGCCTAAAAACATTCGTGAAGCACGTAGTTTTCATGGTCTTGCATCGTTCTATAGAAGGTTCATTAGAAACTTTTCTAGTATCATGGCACCTTTCACGGAATTGATGAAGAAAGGGGACTTTGTGTGGACTAATTCGGCGCAACAAGCATTTGAGACAATCAAGGAAAGACTATGCAATACGCCGGTTCTAGCTTTGCCTAACTTTGATAAATTGTTTGAAGTGGAATGTGATGCAAGTGGAGCAGGTATAGGTGCGGTTCTAATTCAAGAAGCACGACCTATCTCTTACTTTAGTGAGAAACTAAGTGGTGCAAAGTTGAACTACTCTAACTATGATCGTGAATTTTATGCTATTGTACGTGCTTTGGATCATTGGTCTCATTACTTAAGACCAAAACCTTTTGTGCTACATTCGGATCATGAGGCTTTGAAGTATATCCATGGACAACAAAAGTTGAATTATAGACACGCCAAGTGGGTTGAGTTCCTACAATCTTTTACGTTTTCTTCAAAGTATAAGGAAGGCAAAGCGAATGTGGTTGCCGATGCACTATCAAGGAGATCTTATTTGCTAGCCATGGTGGATGCTAGGATCATTGGTTTTGATCATATACTTGGGTTGTATGCAACCTGTCCGGATTTGGCAAAAGAGTACAAAGACCCTTCACGCAACTTTGTGCTTCAAGATGGCTTCTTATTTCAAGGTAACAAACTTTGTATTCCTCAATGTGGTGTGCGTGAATTGCTTATTAGAGAAGTGCATAGTGGTGCAATTGCGGGGCACTTTGGTGTTCACAAAACAGTTGATATGCTTAGAGAATATTTCTATTGGCCAAATATGATCAAGGATGTTCAAAGTGTGATTTCAAGATGTGCTACTTGTCAAAAGGCAAAGAGTTCTTTTTCAAAGGGCTTATACACACCTCTTCCAGTTCCAGATTGTCCTTGGGATAGTGTTAGTATGGACTTCATTGTTGGACTACCACGAACTCAAAGAGGGAAGGATGCTATTATGGTTGTAGTTGATAGATTCTCAAAGATGGCTCACTTTGTTCCAATGCACAAGACGGATGATGCGCAACATGTAGCTAATCTATACTTCAAGGAAATTGTTCGACTTCATGGAGTTCCTAGAAGCATAGTTTCGGATAGGGACTCAAAGTTCCTTAGCCACTTTTGGAAGTGTTTGTGGAAGCTACTTGGAACAAAGCTCATGTTTAGTACTTCTCATCATCCTCACACAGATGGTCAAACTGAGGTAACCAATCGAACCTTAGGTACTTTACTTAGAGGGTTGGTTAGTAAGACTCAAAAGGATTGGGATATGAGACTTTGCCATGCGGAGTTTGCTTATAATCGGTCACCCTCATCAACTACACAACAAGCTCCATTTGAAGTTGTTTATGGCATTAATCCATTCTTGCCTATTGATTTGTTGCCGTTAAACAAAGAGGACATCCATATTGATGCTAAGAAACGGCTTGAAGTTTTTAAGAGGACATGTGAACAAGTTAAAGTAAGAATTGAGAAGATGAATAACTTATACAAAGCAAGGTCTAACAAAAAGCGCAAACAACCTACATTCAAGCCGGGAGATCTTGTTTGGTTACACTTAAGGAAGGAAAGGTTTCGACACAAAAGGAAGAACAAGCTCATGCCTAGAGCTGACGGCCCTTTTGAGGTTTTGGAAGTTTATGGTGATAGTGCTTACAAACTTGATCTACCAAGCGAATATGGTAATGTAAGTGCTACTTTTAATGTTGGTGATTTGACTCCTTACCTAGATGAAGTGAATTTGAGGACAAATTCTTTTGAAGAGGGGGAGAATGATGTGAATCAAGAGGGAAATTCTTTTGAAGAGCCAATCATATTGGTTTTAAGGCCATTAGGGTTCGAGCTTGGAGCAAAGAATCAAGAATGGTTAACATGCGCAGCCATTGAAGAAGAAGTCAAGGTCCAGTTGGGTTCCGACGACGGAAGCGGCGGCGACGCGCCGATCTGGGTGCCACGCGCCGGCTTCCTAGCTCCGGCCTGAGTCCAGCTACACGGTGGTTGGGCGCGTGTCGAGGATGGAGGCGCGTGAGGTGGTAGTTCGGCGGCAGTACAAAAAGAAAGATTTTCTTTACTTAGTTTTTTCTAGAGTTTTGCTTGCAAGTTTTTACCTTTCACTTGAAAGGGTTTTTCTTGGTTTAAGCAATTAGGATAAGTTTATTTTTCTGTCATTTAGTTGCTATAAACTTCATAAGGTGATTAGGAAAGTTTTTAGTTAGTTAGAGTTTGATTAGGAATAAACTACCTAGCAATCTTATCTTTGATAGGATTGAAATTCTATCTTATGTAGGATTATTAGAATCCTATCTAGGTTAGATCTTCTACTTCTAGGAGGACTAGGAGACCTCTTTTGAGGCTTTTAAAAGCTTATTTTCGTGGCTTTGAAGATCATAAAAAAAAAACCAGAAAATTTAATACAAGTTTATTGTTTGTTTTGCTTAATTGCTTACAAATTCTTTTGCTAGTTTTCAATTCAAGGAGTTGGTTGAAGATTAGAACATTAAACACTTAGTGTCTAGGAGTAGGCTAAGAGTTTAATCTCAAAATAATTAGCGTCCAGGAGTGGGTTAATTAATTTGGGGATTCGAATCATAAGTTTCAGGAGTGATCTTGTGAGGAGAAATATCGGTTCGTTTTTATTCAATCTTAAAGAAATCCTTCAAGATTGGATCGTTACTTCAAGATTGTGGATTTTCTAAAATCTTGACTAAACAAGGGGTTAGAATCCACATCACAAATGAAAGTCAAACACATTCAAACAAAGCTGTTTGAATCAAATGAGAGTCAAATAAATTCAAACAAAGCTAATTAAATAAAATAAAAGTAAAATACATTCTACAAAGCTAATTGAATCAAATGAAAGTCAAATACATTCTATAAAGCTAATTGAATTAAATTAAAGTCAAACACATTCAAAGTAAGCTAATTGAATTTAATGAAAGTCAAACACATTCAAACAAAGCTTTCGAATCAAGTGAAAGTCAAATACATTCTACAAAGCTAATTGAATCAAATGAAAGTCAAACACATTCAAACAAAGCTATTTGAATCAAATGAAAGTCAAATACATTCTACAAGCTAATTGAATCAAATGAAAGTCAAATACATTCAAACAAAGCTATTTGAATCAAATGACAGTCAAATACGTTCTACAAAGCTAATTGTATCAAATGAAAGTCAAACACATTCAAACAAAGCTAATTGAATCAAATGAAAGTCAAACACATTCAAACAAAGCTATTTTAATTAAATGAATGTCAAAGACATTCTACAAAGCTAATTGAATCAAATGAAAGTCAAACACATTCAAACAAAGCTATTTGAAGAAAATGAAAGTCAAATACATTCTACAAAGCAAATTGAAACAAACGAAAGTCAAACACAGTCAAACAAAGTTATTTGACTCAAATGAAAGTCAAATACATTCTACAAAGCTAATTGAATCAAATGAAAGTCAAACACATTCAAACAAAGCTATTTGAATCAAATGAAAGTCAAACACATTCAAACAAAGATTTTGAATCTAATGAAAGTCAATTACATTCTACAAAGCTAATTGAATCAAATGATAGTCAAACACATTTAAATAAATCTATTTGAATCAAATGAAAGTCAAATACATTCTACAAAGCTAATTGAATCAAATGAAAGTCAAACACATTCAAATAAAGCTATTTGAATCAAATGAAAGTCAAATACATTCTACAAAGCTAATTGAATCAAATGAAAGTCAAACACATTCAAACAAAGCTACTTAAATCAAAGGAGAGTCAATTAAATTCAAACAAAGCTAATTAAATCAAATAAAAGTAAAATACATTCTACAAAGCTAATTGAATCAAATGAAAGTCAAACACATTCAAACAAAACCTTTTAAATCAAATGAAAGTCAAACACATTCAAAAAAAGCTATTTGAATCAAATGACAGTCAAACACATTCTACAAAGCTAATTGAATAAATTGAAAGTCAAACACGTTCAAACAATGCTATTTGAATCAAATGAAAGTCAAATAATTTCTACAAAGCTAATTGAATCAAATGAAAGTCAAACACATTCAAACAAAGCAAATTGTTCTAAATGAAATTCAAATACATTCAAACAAAGCTATTTGAATCAAATGACAGTCAAACACATTCTACAAAGCTAATTGAATAAATTGAAAGTCAAACACATTCAAACAAAGCTATTTGAATCAAATGAAAGTCAAATAATTTCTACAAAGCTAATTGAATCAAATGAAAGTCAAACACATTCAAACAAAGCTAATTGAATCAAATGAAAGTCAAACACATTCAAACAAAGCTATTTTAATTAAATGAATGTCAAATACATTCTACAAAGCTAATTGAATCAAATGAAAGTCAAACACATTCAAACAAAGCTATTTGAAGAAAATGAAAGTCAAATACATTCTACAAAGCAAATTGAAACAAATGAAAGTCAAACACAGTCAAACAAAGTTATTTGACTCAAATGAAAGTCAAATACATTCTACAAAGCTAATTGAATCAAATGAAAGTCAAACACATTCAAACAAAGCTATTTGAATCAAATGAAAGTCAAACACATTCAAAAAAAAAGATTTTGAATCATATTAAAGTCAATTACATTCTACAAAGCTAATTGAATCAAACGAAAGTCAAACACATTCAAATAAAGCTATTTGAATCAAATGAAAGTCAAATACATTCTACAAAGCTAATTGAATCAAATGAAAGTAAAACACATTCAAATAAAGCTATTTGAATCAAATGAAAGTCAAATACATTCTACAAAGCTAATTGAATCAAATGAAAGTCAAACACATTCAAACAAAGCTATTTGAATCAAAGGAGAGTCAATTAAATTCAAACAAAGCTAATTAAATCAAATAAAAGTAAAATACATTCTACAAAGCTAATTGAATCAAATGAAAGTCAAACACATTCAAACAAAGCCTTTTAAATCAAATGAAAGTCAAACACATTCAAAAAAAAGCTTTTAAATTTAAATGAAAGTCAAACACATTCAAACAAAGCTATATAAATCAAATGAAAGTGAAACGCATTCTACAAAGCAAATTAATCTAAATGAAATTCAGACAGATTCAAACAAAGCTATTTGAATCAAATGACAGTCAAACACATTCTACAAAGCTAATTGAATCAATTGAAAGTCAAACACATTCTACAAAGCTAATTGAATCAATTGAAAGTCAAACACATTCAAACAAAGCTATTTGAATCAAATGAAAGTCAAATAATTTCTACAAAGCTAATTGAATCAAATGAAAGTCAAACACATTCAAACAAAGGTAATTGAATCAAATGAAAGTCAAACACATTCAAACAAAGCTATTTGAAGAAAATGAAAGTCAAATACATTCTACAAAGCTAATTGAATCAAATGAAACTCAAACACATTCAAACAAAGCTAATTGAATCACATGAAAGTCAAACACAATCAAACAAAGTTATTTGATTCAAATGAAAGTCAAATACATTCTACAAAGCTAATTGAATCAAATGAAAGTCAAACACATTCAAACAAAGCTGTTTGAATCAAATGAGAGTCAAATAAATTCAAACAAAGCTAATTAAATAAAATAAAAGTAAAATACATTCTACAAAGCTAATTGAATCAAATGAAAGTCAAATACATTCTACAAAGCTAATTGAATTAAATTAAAGTCAAACACATTCAAAGTAACCTAATTGAATTTAATGAAAGTCAAACACATTCAAACAAAGCTTTCGAATCAAGTGAAAGTCAAATACATTCTACAAAGCTAATTGAATCAAATGAAAGTCAAACACATTCAAACAAAGCTATTTGAATCAAATGAAAGTCAAATACATTCTACTAAGCTAATTGAATCAAATGAAAGTCAAATACATTCAAACAAAGCTATTTGAATCAAATGACAGTCAAATACGTTCTACAAAGCTAATTGTATCAAATGAAAGTCAAACACATTCAAATAAAGCTATTGAATCAAATGAAAGTCAAACACATTCAAACAAAGCTATTTTAATTAAATGAATGTCAAAGACATTCTACAAAGCTAATTGAATCAAATGAAAGTCAAACACATTCAAACAAAGCTATTTGAAGAAAATGAAAGTCAAATACATTCTACAAAGCAAATTGAAACAAACGAAAGTCAAACACAGTCAAACAAAGTTATTTGACTCAAATGAAAGTCAAATACATTCTACAAAGCTAATTGAATCAAATGAAAGTCAAACACATTCAAACAAAGCTATTTGAATCAAATGAAAGTCAAACACATTCAAACAAAGATTTTGAATCTAATGAAAGTCAATTACATTCTACAAAGCTAATTGAATCAAATGATAGTCAAACACATTTAAATAAATCTATTTGAATCAAATGAAAGTCAAATACATTCTACAAAGCTAATTGAATCAAATGAAAGTCAAACACATTCAAATAAAGCTATTTGAATCAAATGAAAGTCAAATACATTCTACAAAGCTAATTGAATCAAATGAAAGTCAAACACATTCAAACAAAGCTACTTAAATCAAAGGAGAGTCAATTAAATTCAAACAAAGCTAATTAAATAAAATAAAAGTAAAATACATTCTACAAAGCTAATTGAATCAAATGAAAGTCAAACACATTCAAACAAAGCTTTCGAATCAAGTGAAAGTCAAATACATTCTACAAAGCTAATTGAATCAAATGAAAGTCAAACACATTCAAACAAAGCTAATTGAATCAAATGAAAGTCAAATACATTCTACTAAGCTAATTGAATCAAATGAAAGTCAAACACATTCAAACAAAGCAAATTGAATCAAATGAAAGTCAAACACATTCAAACAAAGCTATTTGAAGAAAATGAAAGTCAAATACATTCTACAAAGCAAATTGAAACAAATGAAAGTCAAACACAGTCAAACAAAGTTATTTGACTCAAATGAAAGTCAAATACATTCTACAAAGCTAATTGAATCAAATGAAAGTCAAACACATTCAAACAAAGCTAATTGAATCACATGAAAGTCAAACACAGTTAAACAAAGTTATTTGATTCAAATGAAAGTCAAATACATTCTACAAAGCTAATTGAATCAAATGAAAGTCAAACACATTCAAACAAAGCTGTTTGAATCAAATGAGAGTCAAATAAATTCAAACAAAGCTAATTAAATAAAATAAAAGTAAAATACATTCTACAAAGCTAATTGAATCAAATGAAAGTCAAATACATTCTATAAAGCTAATTGAATTAAATTAAAGTCAAACACATTCAAAGTAAGCTAATTGAATTTAATGAAAGTCAAACACATTCAAACAAAGCTTTCGAATCAAGTGAAAGTCAAATACATTCTACAAAGCTAATTGAATCAAATGAAAGTCAAACACATTCAAACAAAGCTATTTGAATCAAATGAAAGTCAAATACATTCTACAAGCTAATTGAATCAAATGAAAGTCAAATACATTCAAACAAAGCTATTTGAATCAAATGACAGTCAAATACGTTTTACAAAGCTAATTGTATCAAATGAAAGTCAAACACATTCAAACAAAGCTAATTGAATTCAAATGAAAGTCAAACACATTCAAACAAAGCTATTTTAATTAAATGAATGTCAAAGACATTCTACAAAGCTAATTGAATCAAATGAAAGTCAAACACATTCAAACAAAGCTATTTGAAGAAAATGAAAGTCAAATACATTCTACAAAGCAAATTGAAACAAACGAAAGTCAAACACAGTCAAACAAAGTTATTTGACTCAAATGAAAGTCAAATACATTCTACAAAGCTAATTGAATCAAATGAAAGTCAAACACATTCAAACAAAGCTATTTGAATCAAATGAAAGTCAAACACATTCAAACAAAGATTTTGAATCTAATGAAAGTCAATTACATTCTACAAAGCTAATTGAATCAAATGATAGTCAAACACATTTAAATAAATCTATTTGAATCAAATGAAAGTCAAATACATTCTACAAAGCTAATTGAATCAAATGAAAGTCAAACACATTCAAATAAAGCTATTTGAATCAAATGAAAGTCAAATACATTCTACAAAGCTAATTGAATCAAATGAAAGTCAAACACATTCAAACAAAGCTACTTAAATCAAAGGAGAGTCAATTAAATTCAAACAAAGCTAATTAAATCAAATAAAAGTAAAATACATTCTACAAAGCTAATTGAATCAAATGAAAGTCAAACACATTCAAACAAAACCTTTTAAATCAAATGAAAGTCAAACACATTCAAAAAAAGCTATTTGAATCAAATGACAGTCAAACACATTCTACAAAGCTAATTGAATAAATTGAAAGTCAAACACGTTCAAACAATGCTATTTGAATCAAATGAAAGTCAAATAATTTCTACAAAGCTAATTGAATCAAATGAAAGTCAAACACATTCAAACAAAGCAAATTGTTCTAAATGAAATTCAAATACATTCAAACAAAGCTATTTGAATCAAATGACAGTCAAACACATTCTACAAAGCTAATTGAATAAATTGAAAGTCAAACACATTCAAACAAAGCTATTTGAATCAAATGAAAGTCAAATAATTTCTACAAAGCTAATTGAATCAAATGAAAGTCAAACACATTCAAACAAAGCTAATTGAATCAAATGAAAGTCAAACACATTCAAACAAAGCTATTTTAATTAAATGAATGTCAAATACATTCTACAAAGCTAATTGAATCAAATGAAAGTCAAACACATTCAAACAAAGCTATTTGAAGAAAATGAAAGTCAAATACATTCTACAAAGCAAATTGAAACAAATGAAAGTCAAACACAGTCAAACAAAGTTATTTGACTCAAATGAAAGTCAAATACATTCTACAAAGCTAATTGAATCAAATGAAAGTCAAACACATTCAAACAAAGCTATTTGAATCAAATGAAAGTCAAACACATTCAAAAAAAAGATTTTGAATCATATTAAAGTCAATTACATTCTACAAAGCTAATTGAATCAAACGAAAGTCAAACACATTCAAATAAAGCTATTTGAATCAAATGAAAGTCAAATACATTCTACAAAGCTAATTGAATCAAATGAAAGTAAAACACATTCAAATAAAGCTATTTGAATCAAATGAAAGTCAAATACATTCTACAAAGCTAATTGAATCAAATGAAAGTCAAACACATTCAAACAAAGCTATTTGAATCAAAGGAGAGTCAATTAAATTCAAACAAAGCTAATTAAATCAAATAAAAGTAAAATACATTCTACAAAGCTAATTGAATCAAATGAAAGTCAAACACATTCAAACAAAGCCTTTTAAATCAAATGAAAGTCAAACACATTCAAAAAAAGCTTTTAAATTTAAATGAAAGTCAAACACATTCAAACAAAGCTATATAAATCAAATGAAAGTGAAACGCATTCTACAAAGCAAATTAATCTAAATGAAATTCAGACAGATTCAAACAAAGCTATTTGAATCAAATGACAGTCAAACACATTCTACAAAGCTAATTGAATCAATTGAAAGTCAAACACATTCTACAAAGCTAATTGAATCAATTGAAAGTCAAACACATTCAAACAAAGCTATTTGAATCAAATGAAAGTCAAATAATTTCTACAAAGCTAATTGAATCAAATGAAAGTCAAACACATTCAAACAAAGGTAATTGAATCAAATGAAAGTCAAACACATTCAAACAAAGCTATTTGAAGAAAATGAAAGTCAAATACATTCTACAAAGCTAATTGAATCAAATGAAACTCAAACACATTCAAACAAAGCTAATTGAATCACATGAAAGTCAAACACAATCAAACAAAGTTATTTGATTCAAATGAAAGTCAAATACATTCTACAAAGCTAATTGAATCAAATGAAAGTCAAACACATTCAAACAAAGCTGTTTGAATCAAATGAGAGTCAAATAAATTCAAACAAAGCTAATTAAATAAAATAAAAGTAAAATACATTCTACAAAGCTAATTGAATCAAATGAAAGTCAAATACATTCTACAAAGCTAATTGAATTAAATTAAAGTCAAACACATTCAAAGTAACCTAATTGAATTTAATGAAAGTCAAACACATTCAAACAAAGCTTTCGAATCAAGTGAAAGTCAAATACATTCTACAAAGCTAATTGAATCAAATGAAAGTTAAACACATTCAAACAAAGCTATTTGAATCAAATGAAAGTCAAATACATTCTACTAAGCTAATTGAATCAAATGAAAGTCAAAATACATTCAAACAAAGCTATTTGAATCAAATGACAGTCAAATACGTTCTACAAAGCTAATTGTATCAAATGAAAGTCAAACACATTCAAATAAAGCTATTGAATCAAATGAAAGTCAAACACATTCAAACAAAGCTATTTTAATTAAATGAATGTCAAAGACATTCTACAAAGCTAATTGAATCAAATGAAAGTCAAACACATTCAAACAAAGCTATTTGAAGAAAATGAAAGTCAAATACATTCTACAAAGCAAATTGAAACAAATGAAAGTCAAACACAGTCAAACAAAGTTATTTGACTCAAATGAAAGTCAAATACATTCTACAAAGCTAATTGAATCAAATGAAAGTCAAACACATTCAAACAAAGCTATTTGAATCAAATGAAAGTCAAACACATTCAAACAAAGATTTTGAATCAAATGAAAGTCAATTACATTCTACAAAGCTAATTGAATAAAATGTTAAACACATTTAAATAAATCTATTTGAATCAAATGAAAGTCAAATACATTCTACAAAGCTAATTGAATCAAATGAAAGTCAAACACATTCAAATAAAGCTATTTGAATCAAATGAAAGTCAAATACATTCTACAAAGCTAATTGAATCAAATGATAGTCAAACACATTCAAACAAAGCTATTTAAATCAAAGGAGAGTCAATTAAATTCAAACAAAGCTAATTAAATCAAATAAAAGTAAAATACATTCTACAAAGCTAATTATATCAAATGAAAGTCAAACACATTCAAACAAAACCTTTTAAATCAAACGAAAGTCAAACACATTCAAAAAAAAGCTTTTTAATTTAAATGAAAGTCAAACACATTCAAACAAAGCTATATAAATCAAATGAAAGTGAAATGTATTCTACAAAGCAAATTGTTCTAAATGAAATTCAAACACATTCAAACAAAGCTATTTGAATCAAATGACAGTCAAACACATTCTACAAAGCTAATTGAATAAATTGAAAGTCAAACACGTTCAAACAAAGCTATTTAAATCAAATGAAAGTCAAATAATTTCTACAAAGCTAATTGAATCAAATGAAAGTCAAACAAATTCAAACAAAGCTAATTGAATCAAATGAAAGTCAAACACATTCAAACAAAGCTATTTTAATTAAATGAATGTCAAATACATTCTACAAAGCTAATTGAATCAAATGAAAGTCAAACACATTCAAACAAAGCTATTTGAAGAAAATGAAAGTCAAATACATTCTACAAAGCAAATTGAAACAAATGAAAGTCAAACACAGTCAAACAAAGTTATTTGACTCAAATGAAAGTCAAATACATTCTACAAAGCTAATTGAATCAAATGAAAGTCAAACACATTCAAACAAAGCTATTTGAATCAAATGAAAAGTCAAACACATTCAAAAAAAAGATTTTGAATCAAATGAAAGTCAATTACATTCTACAAAGCTAATTGAATCAAATGAAAGTCAAAACACATTCAAATAAAGCTATTTGAATCAAATGAAAGTCAAATACATTCTACAAAGCTAATTGAATCAAATGAAAGTCAAACACATTCAAATAAAGCTATTTGAATCAAATGAAAGTCAAATACATTCTACAAACGCTAATTGAATCAAATGAAAGTCAAACACATTCAAACAAAGCTATTTGAATCAAAGGAGAGTCAATTAAATTCAAACAAAGCTAATTAAATCAAATAAAAGTAAAATACATTCTACAAAGCTAATTGAATCAAATGAAAGTCAAACACATTCAATCAAATCCTTTTAAATCAAATGAAAGTCAAACACATTCAAACAAAGCTATATAAATCAAATGAAAGTAAACGCATTCTACAAAGTAAATTGATCTAAATGAAATTCAAACACATTCAAACAAAGCTATTTGAATCAAATGACATTCAAACACATTCTACAAAGCTAATTGAATCAATTGAAAGTCAAACACATTCAAACAAAGCTATTTGAATCAAATGAAAGTCAAATACATTCTACAAAGCTAATTGAATCAAATGAAAGTCAAAGACATTCAAACAAAGGTAATTGAATCAAATGAAAGTCAAACACATTCAAACAAAGCTATTTTAATTAATTGAATGTCAAATACATTCTACAAAGCTAATTGAATCAAATGAAAGTCAAACACATTCAAACAAAGCTATTTGAAGAAAATGAAAGTCAAATACATTCTACAAAGCTAATTGAATCAAATGAAACTCAAACACATTCAAACAAAGCTAATTGAATCAACATGAAAGTCAAACACAGTCAAACAAAGTTATTTGATTCAAATGAAAGTCAAATACATTCTACAAAGCTAACTTGAATCAAATGAAAGTCAAACACATTCAAACAAAGCTGATTTTGAATCAAATGAAGTCAAATAAATTCAAACAAAGCTAATTAAATAAAATAAAAGTAAAATACATTCTACAAAGCCAATTGAATCAAATGAAAGTCAAATACATTCTACAAAGCTAATTGAATAAATTAAAGTCAAAACATTCAAAATAAGCTAATTGAATTTAATGAAAGTCAAACACATTCAAACAAAGCTTTTCGAATCAATGAAAGTCAAATACATTCTACAAAGCTAATTGAATCAAATGAAAGTCAAACACATTCAAACAAAGCTATTTGAATCAAATGAAAGTCAAACACATTCTACAAAGCTAATTGAATCAATGAAAGTCAAACACATTTCAAACAAAGCTATTTGAATCAAATGAAAGTCAAATACATTCTACAAAGCTAATTGAATCAAATGAAAGTCAAACACATTCAAACAAAGCTAATTGAATCAAATGAAAGTCAAACACATTCAAACAAAGCTATTTTAATTAAATTAATGTCAAATACATTCTACAAAGCTAATTGAATCAAATGAAAGTCAAACACATTCAAACAAAGCTATTTGAAGAAAATGAAAGTCAAATACATTCTACAAAGCAAATTGAATCAAATGAAAGTCAAACATAGTCAAACAAAGTTATTTGATTCAAATGAAAGTCAAATACATTCTACAAAGCTAATTGAATCAAACGAAAGTCAAACACATTCAAACAAAACTAATTTGAATCAAATGAAAGTCAAACACATTCAAACAAAGCTATTTTAATTAAAATGAATGTCAAATACATTCTACAAAGCTAATTGAATCAAATGAAAGTCAAACACATTCAAACAAAGCTATTTGAAGAAAATGAAAGTCAAATACATTCTACAAAGCTAATTGAATCATATAAAAATCAAACACATTCAAACAAACCTAATTGAATCAAATGGAAGTCAAATACATTCTACAAAGCTAATTGAATTAAATTAAAGTCAAACACATTCAAAATAAGCTAATTGAATTTAACGAAAGTCAAACACAGTCAAACAAAGCTTTCGAATCAAGTGAAAGTCAAATACATTCTACAAAGCTAATTGAAACAAATGAAAGTCAAACACATTCAAACAAAGCTATTTGAATCAAATGAGAGTCAAATACATTCAAACAAAGCTAATTGAATCAAATGAAAGTAAAACACATTCAAACAAAGCTATTTTAATCAAATGACAGTCAAATACATTCTACAAAGCTAATTGTATCAAATGAAAGTCAAACACATTCAAACAAAGCTATTTGAATCAAATGAAAGTGAAACACATTCAAACTAAAGCTAATTGAATCAAATGAAAGTCAAACATATTTAAACAAAGCTATTTTAATCAAATGAATGTCAAATACGTTCAACATAGCTAATTGAATCAAATGAAAGTCAAACACATTCAAATAAAGCTATTCGAATCAAATGAAAGTCAAATACATTCTACAAAGCTAATTGAATCAAATGAAAGTCAAACACATTCAAACAAAGCTATTTGAAGCAAATGAGAGTCAAATAAATTCAAACAAAGCTAATTAAATAAAATAAAAGTAAAATACATTCTACAAAGCAAATTGAATCAAATGAAAGTCAAAACACATTCAAAGAAAGTCTTTTAAATCAAATGAAAGTCAAACACATTCAAAAAAAGCTTTTTAAATTTAAATGAAAGTCAAACACATTCAAACAAAGCTAAATAAATCAAATTAAAGTGAAATGCATTCTACAAAGCAAATTGAATTAAATGAAATTCAAACACATTCAAACAAAGCTATTTGAATCAAATGACAGTAAAATACATTCTACAAAGTTAATTGAATCAATTGAAAGTCAAACACATTCAAACAAAGCTATTTGAATCAAATGAAAGTCAAATACATTCTACAAAGCTAATTAAATCAAATGAAAGTCAAACACATTCAAACAAAGCTAATTGAATCAAATGAAAGTCAAACACATTCAAACAAAGCTATTTTAATTAAATAAAAGTCAAATACATTCGACAAAGCAAATTGAAACAAATGAAAGTCAAACACAGTCAAACAAAGTTATTTGACAAAAATGAAAGTCAAATACATTCTACAAAGCTAATTGAATCAAATGAAAGTGAAACACATTCAAACAAAGCTATTTTAATTAAATGAATGTCAAATACATTCTACAAAGCTAATTGAATCAAATGAAAGTCAAACACATTCAAACAAAGCTATTTGAAGAAAATGAAAATCAAATACATTCTACAAAGCTAATTGAATCATATAAAAATCAAACACATTCAAACAAAGCTATTTGAATCAAATGACAGTCAAACACATTCTACAAAGCTAATTGAATCAATTGAAAGTCAAACACATTTAAACAAAGCTATTTGAATCAAATGAAAGTCAAATACATTCTACAAAGCTAATTGAATCAAATGAAAGTCAAACACATTCAAACAAAGCTAATTGAATCAAATGAAAGTCAAACACATTCAAACAAAGCTATTTTAATTAAATTAATGTCAAATACATTCTACAAAGCTAATTGAATCAAATGAAAGTCAAACACATTCAAACAAAGCTATTTGAAGAAAATGAAAGTCAAATACATTCTACAAAGCAAATTGAATCAAATGAAAGTCAAACATAGTCAAACAAAGTTATTTGATTCAAATGAAAGTCAAATACATTCTACAAAGCTAATTGAATCAAACGAAAGTCAAACACATTCAAACAAAACTAATTGAATCAAATGAAAGTCAAACACATTCAAACAAAGCTATTTTAATTAAATGAATGTCAAATACATTCTACAAAGCTAATTGAATCAAATGAAAGTCAAACACATTCAAACAAAGCTATTTGAAGAAAATGAAAGTCAAATACATTCTACAAAGCTAATTGAATCATATAAAAATCAAACACATTCAAACAAACCTAATTGAATCAAATGGAAGTCAAATACATTCTACAAAGCTAATTGAATTAAATTAAAGTCAAACACATTCAAAATAAGCTAATTGAATTTAACGAAAGTCAAACACAGTCAAACAAAGCTTTCGAATCAAGTGAAAGTCAAATACATTCTACAAAGCTAATTGAAACAAATGAAAGTCAAACACATTCAAACAAAGCTATTTGAATCAAATGAGAGTCAAATACATTCAAACAAAGCTAATTGAATCAAATGAAAGTAAAACACATTCAAACAAAGCTATTTTAATCAAATGACAGTCAAATACATTCTACAAAGCTAATTGTATCAAATGAAAGTCAAACACATTCAAACAAAGCTATTTGAATCAAATGAAAGTGAAACACATTCAACTAAAGCTAATTGAATCAAATGAAAGTCAAACATATTTAAACAAAGCTATTTTAATCAAATGAATGTCAAATACGTTCAACATAGCTAATTGAATCAAATGAAAGTCAAACACATTCAAATAAAGCTATTTGAATCAAATGAAAGTCAAACACATTCAAACAAAGCTATTTTAATTAAATGAATGTCAAATACATTCTACAAAGCTAATTGAATCAAATGAAAGTCAAATAGATTCAAACAAAGCTATTTGAAGAAAATGAAAGTCAAATACATTCTACAAAGCAAATTGAAACAAATGAAAGTCAAACACGGTCAAACAAAGGTATTTGACTCAAATGAAAGTCAAATACATTCTACTAAGCTAATTGAATCAAATGAAAGTCAAACACATTCAAACAAAGCTATTTGAATCAAATGACAGTCAAATACATTCTACAAAGCTAATTGTATCAAATGATAGTCAAACACATTCAAACAAAGCTATTTGAATCAAATGAAAGTGAAATGCATTCTACAAAGCTAATTGAATCAAATGAAAGTGAAACACATTCAAACAAGACTATTTGAATCAAATGAGAGTCAAATACATTCAAACAAAGCTAATTAAATCAGATAAAAGTCAAATACATTCTACAAAGCTAATTGAATCAAATGAAAGTCAAACACATTCAAACAAAGCTAATTGAATCAACTGAAAGTCAAATACATTCAACAAAGCAAATTGAATCAAATGAAAGTCAAACACATTCAACTAAAGCTAATTGAATCAAATGAAAGTCAAACATATTCAAACAAAGCTATTTTAATCAAATGAATGTCAAATACGTTCAACAAAGCTAATTGTATCAAATGAAAGTCAAACACATTCAAATAAAGCTATTTGAATCAAATGAAAGTCAAACATATTCAAACAAAGTTATTTAAATCAAATGAAAGTGAAATGCATTCTACAAAGCTAATTGAATCAAATGAAAGTTAAACGCATTCAAACAAAGCTATTTGAATCAAATGACAGTCTAATACTATCTACAAAGCTAATTGAATCAAATGAAAGTCAAACACATTCAAACAAAGCTAATTCAATCAAATGAAAGTCAAATTCATTCAACAAAGCTAATTGAATCAAATAAAAGTCAAACACATTGAAACAAAGCTAATTTAATCAAATGAAAGTCAAGCACATTCAAACAAAGCTATTTTAATCAAATGAAAGTTAAATACATTCTACAAAGCTAATTGAATCAAATGAAAGTCAAACACATTCAAACAAAGCTATTTGAATCAAATGAAAGTCAAACACATTCAAACAAAGCTATTTGAATCAAATGAAAGTCAAATACATTCAAACATAGCTAATTAAATCAAATAAAAGTCTAATACATTCTACAAATCTAATTGAATTAAATTAAAGTCAAACATATTCAAACAAATCTAATTGAATCAAATGAAAGTCAAATTCATTCAACAAATCTAATTGAATCAAATAAAAGTCAAACACATTCAAACAAAGCTAATTGAATCAAATGAAAGTCAAGCACATTCAAACAAAGCTATTTTAATCAAATGAAAGTCAAATACATTCTACAAAGCTAATTGAATCAAATGAAAGTCAAACACATTCAAACAAAGCTATTTGAATCAAATGAAGGTCAAATACATTCTACAAAGCTAATTGAATCAAATGAAAGTCAAACACATTCAAACAAAGCTATTTGAATCAAATGACAGTCAAATACATTCTACAAAGCTAATTGAATCAAATGAAAGTGAAACACATTCAAACAAAGCTAATTGAATCAAATGAAAGTCAAATTCATTGAACAAATCTAATTGAATCAAATAAAAGTCAAACACATTCAATCAAAGCTAATTGAATCAAATGAAAGTCAAGCACATTCAAACAAAGCTATTTTAATCAAATAAAAGCCAAATACATTCTACAAAGCTAATTGAATCAAATGAAAGTCAAACACATTCAAACAAAGCTGTTTGAATCAAATGAAAGTCGAACACATTCAAACAAAGTTATTTGAATCAAATGAGAGTCAAATACATTCAAACAAATCTAATTGAATCAAATGAAAGTCAACCACATTCAAACAAAGATTTCGAATCAAATGAAAGTCAAATACATTCAAATAAAGCTATTTGAATCAAATGAAAGTCAAATACATTCTACAAAGCTAATTGAATCAAATGAAAGTCAAATACATTTAAATAAAGCTATTTGAATCAAATAAAAGTCTAATACATTCTACAAAGCTAATTGAATCAAATGAAAGTCAAACACATTCAAATAAAGCTATTTGAATCAAATGAAAGTCAAATACATTCTATAAAGCTAATTGAATCAAATGAAAGTCAAACACATTCAAACAAAGCTATTTGAAGCAAATGAGAGTCAAATAAATTCAAACACAGCTAATTAAATAAAATAAAAGTAAAATACATTCTACAAAGCAAATTGAATCAAATGAAAGTCAAACACATTCAAAGAAAGTCTTTTAAATCAAATGAAAGTCAAACACATTCAAAAAAAAGCTTTTTAAATTTAAATGAAAGTCAAACACATTCAAACAATGCTAAATAAATCAAATTAAAGTGAAATGCATTCTACAAAGCAAATTGAATTAAATGAAATTCAAACACATTCAAACAAAGCTATTTGAATCAAATGACAGTAAAATACATTCTACAAAGTTAATTGAATCAATTGAAAGTCAAACACATTCAAACAAAGTTATTTGAATCAAATGAAAGTCAAATACATTCTACAAAGCTAATTAAATCAAATGAAAGTCAAACACATTCAAACAAAGCTAATTGAATCAAATGAAAGTCAAACACATTCAAACAAAGCTATTTTAATTAAATGAAAGTCAAATACATTCTACAAAGCAAATTGAAACAAATGAAAGTCAAACACAGTCAAACAAAGTTATTTGACAAAAATGAAAGTCAAATACATTCTACAAAGCTAATTGAATCAAATGAAAGTCAAACACATTCAAACAAAGATTTTGAATCAAATGAAAGTAAAATACATTCTACAAAGCTAATTGAATCAAATGAAAGTCAAACACATTCAAATAAAGCTATTTGAATCAAATGAAAATCAAACACATTTAAACATAGTTATTTAAATCAAATGAAAGTGAAACACATTCAAACAAGACTATTTGAATCAAATGAGAGTCAAATACATTCAAACAAAGCTAATTAAATCAGATAAAAGTCAAATACATTCTACAAAGCTAATTGAATCAAATGAAAGTCAAACACATTCAAACAAAGCTAATTGAATCAACTGAAAGTCAAATACATTCAACAAAGCAAATTGAATCAAATGAAAGTCAAACACATTCAACTAAAGCTAATTGAATCAAATGAAAGTCAAACATATTCAAACAAAGCTATTTTAATCAAATGAATGTCAAATACGTTCAACAAAGCTAATTGTATCAAATGAAAGTCAAACACATTCAAATAAAGCTATTTGAATCAAATGAAAGTCAAACATATTCAAACAAAGTTATTTAAATCAAATGAAAGTGAAATGCATTCTACAAAGCTAATTGAATCAAATGAAAGTTAAACGCATTCAAACAAAGCTATTTGAATCAAATGACAGTCAAATACATTCTACAAAGCTAATTGAATCAAATGAAAGTCAAACACATTCAAACAAAGCTAATTCAATCAAATGAAAGTCAAATTCATTCAACAAAGCTAATTGAATCAAATAAAAGTCAAACACATTGAAACAAAGCTAATTTAATCAAATGAAAGTCAAGCACATTCAAACAAAGCTATTTTAATCAAATGAAAGTTAAATACATTCTACAAAGCCAATTGAATCAAATGAAAGTCAAACACATTCAAACAAAGCTATTTGAATCAAATGAAAGTCAAACACATTCAAACAAAGCTATTTGAATCAAATGAAAGTCAAATACATTCAAACATAGCTAATTAAATCAAATAAAAGTCTAATACATTCTACAAATCTAATTGAATTAAATTAAAGTCAAACATATTCAAACAAATCTAATTGAATCAAATGAAAGTCAAATTCATTCAACAAATCTAATTGAATCAAATAAAAGTCAAACACATTCAAACAAAGCTAATTGAATCAAATGAAAGTCAAGCACATTCAAACAAAGCTATTTTAATCAAATGAAAGTCAAATACATTCTACAAAGCTAATTGAATCAAATGAAAGTCAAACACATTCAAACAAAGCTATTTGAATCAAATGAAGGTCAAATACATTCTACAAAGCTAATTGAATCAAATGAAAGTCAAACACATTCAAACAAAGCTATTTGAATCAAATGACAGTCAAATACATTCTACAAAGCTAATTGAATCAAATGAAAGTGAAACACATTCAAACAAAGCTAATTGAATCAAATGAAAGTCAAATTCATTGAACAAATCTAATTGAATCAAATGAAAGTCAAACACATTCAATCAAAGCTAATTGAATCAAATGAAAGTCAAGCACATTCAAACAAAGCTATTTGAATCAAATGAAGGTCAAATACATTCTACAAAGCTAATTGAATCAAATGAAAGTCAAACACATTCAAACAAAGCTATTTGAATCAAATGACAGTCAAATACATTCTACAAAGCTAATTGAATCAAATGAAAGTGAAACACATTCAAACAAAGCTAATTGAATCAAATGAAAGTCAAATTCATTGAACAAATCTAATTGAATCAAATGAAAGTCAAACACATTCAATCAAAGCTAATTGAATCAAATGAAAGTCAAGCACATTCAAACAAAGCTATTTTTATCAAATGAAAGCCAAATACATTCTACAAAGCTAATTGAATCAAATGAAAGTCAAACACATTCAAACAAAGCTAATTAAATCAAATAAAAGTCTAATACATTCTACAAATCTAATTGAATTAAATTAAAGTCAAACACATTCAAACAAATCTAATTGAATCAAATGAAAGTCAACCACATTCAAACAAAGATTTCGAATCAAATGAAAGTCAAATACATTCAAATAAAGCTATTTGAATCAAATGAAAGTCAAATACATTCTACAAAGCTAATTGAATCAAATGAAAGTCAAATACATTCAAATAAAGCTATTTGAATCAAATAAAAGTCTAATACATTCTACAAAGCTAATTGAATCAAATGAAAGTCAAACACATTCAAAAAAGCTATTTGAATCAAATGAAATTCAAATACATTCTACAAAGCTAATTGAATCAAATGTAAGTCAAACACATTCAAACAAAGCTATTTGAAGTAAATAAGAGTCAAATAAATTCAAACAAAGCTAATTAAATAAAATAAAAGTAAAATACATTCTACAAAGCAAATTGAATCAAATGAAAGTCAAACACATTCAAAGAAAGTCTTTTAAGTCAAATGAAAGTCAAACACATTCAAAAAAAGCTTTTTAAATTTAAATGAAAGTCAAACACATTCAAACAAAGCTAAATAAATCAAATTAAAGTGAAATGCATTCTACAAAGCAAATTGAATTAAATGAAATTCAAACACATTCAAACAAAGCAATTTGAATCAAATGACAGTAAAATACATTCTACAAAGTTAATTGAATCAATTGAAAGTCAAACACATTCAAACAAAGCTATTTAAATCAAATGAAAGTCAAATACATTCTACAAAGCTAATTAAATCAAATGAAAGTCAAACACATTCAAACAAAGCTAATTGAATCAAATGAAAGTCAAACACATTCAAACAAAGCTATTTTAATTAAATGAAAGTCAAATACATTCTACAAAGCAAATTGAAACAAATGAAAGTCAAACACAGTCAAACAAAGTTATTTGACAAAAATGAAAGTCAAATACATTCTACAAAGCTAATTGAATCAAATGAAAGTCAAACACATTCAAACAAAGCTATTTGAATCAAATGAAAGTCAAATACGTTCTACAAAGCTAATTGTATCAAATGAAAGTCAAACGCAATCAAATAAAGCTATTTGAATCAAATGAAAGTCAAACACATTCAAACAAAGTTGTTTAAATTAAATGAAAGTTAAATGTATTCTACAAAGCTAATTGAATCAAATGAAAGTTAAACGCATTCAAACAAAGCTATTTGAATCAAATTAGAGTCAAATACATTCTACAAAGCTAATTGAATCAAATGAAAGTCAAACACATTCAAACAAAGCTATTTGAATCAAATGAGAGTCAAATACATTCAACAAAGCTAATTGAATCAAATGAAATTCAAACACATTCAAACAAAGCTAATTGAATCAAATGAAAGTCAAGCACATTCAAACAAAGCTATTTGAATCAAATGAAAGTCAAACACATTCAAACAAAGCTATTTGGATCAAATGAGAGTCAAATACATTAAAACAAAGCTAATAAAACCAAATAAAAGTCTAATACATTCTACGAAGCTAATTGAATTAAATTAAAGTCAAACACATTCAAACAAAGCTAATTGAATCAAATGAAAGTCAAACACATTCAAACAAAGATTTTGAATCAAATGAAAGTCAAATACATTCTACAAAGCTAATTGAATCAAATGAAAGTCAAACACATTCAAATAAACCTATTTGAATCAAATGAAAATCAAACACATTCAAACATAGTTATTTAAATCAAATGAAAGTGAAATGGATTCTACAAAACTATTTGAATCAAATGAAAGTCTAAAACATTCAAACAAAGCTATTTGAATCAAATGGAAGTCAAATATATTCTACAAAGCTAGTTGTATCAAATGAAAGTCAAACACATTCAAACAACGCTATTTGAATCAAATGAAAGTCAAATACATTCTACAAAGCTAATTGAATCAAATGAAAGTCAAACACATTCAAACAAAGCTAATTGAATCAAATGAAAGTCAAACACATTCAAACAAAGCTATTTGAAGAAAATGAAAGTCAAATACATTCTACAAAGCAAATTGAATCAAATTAAAGTCAAACACATTCAAACAAAGCTATTTGAATCAAATAAAAGTCAAATACATTCTACAAAGCAAATCGAATCAAATGAAAGTCAAACACATTCAAACAAAGCTATTTTAATCAAATGAAAGTCAAACACATTCAAACAAAGCTATTTAAATCAAATAAATGTCAAATACATTCTATAAAGCTATTTGAATCAAATGAAAGTCAAACACATTCAAACAAAGCTATTTGAATCAAATGAAAGTCAAATACATTCTACAAAGCTAATTGAATCAAATGAAAGTCAAACACATTCAAACAAAGCTAATTAAATCAAATGAAAGTCAAATTCATTCAACAAAGCTAATTGAATCAAATAAAAGTCAAACACATTCAAACAAAGCCTTTTAAATCAAATGAAAGTCAAACACATTCAAAAAAAGCTTTTTAATTTAAATGAAAGTCAAACACATTCAAACGAAGCTATATAAATCTATTTGAATGAAAGTGAAATGCATTCTACATAGCTAATTGAATCAAGTGAAATTCAAACACATTCAAACAAAGCTATTTGAATCAAATGACAGTCAAACACATTCTACAAAGCTAATTGAATCAATTGAAAGTCAAACACATTCAAACAAAGCTATTTGAATCAAATGAAAGTCAAATACATTCTACAAAGCTAATCGAATCAAATGAATGTCAAACACATTCAAACAAAGCTAATTGAATCAAATGAAAGTCAAACACATTTAAACAAAGCTATTTTAATTAATTGAATGTCAAATACATTCTACAAAGCTAATTGAATGAAATGAAAGTCAAACACATTCAAACAAAGCTATTTGAAGAAAATGAAAGTCAAATACATTCTACAATGCAAATTGAAACAAATGAAAGTCAAACACAGTCAAACAAAAGTTATTTGACTCAAATGAAAGTCAAATACATTCTACAAAGCTAATCGAATCAAATGAAAGTCAAATACGTTCTACAGCTAATTGTATCAAATGGAAGTCAAACGCAATCAAATAAAGCTATTTGAGTCAAATGAAAGTCAAACACATTCAAACAAAGTTGTTTAAATTAAATGAAAGTGAAATGTATTCTACAAAGCTAATTGAATCAAATGAAAGTTAAACGCATTCAAACAAAGCTATTTGAATCAAATGAGAGTCAAATATATTCTACAAAGCTAATTGAATCAAATGAAAGGCAAACACATTCAAACAAAGCTAATTGAATCAAATGAAAGTCAAATACATTTAACAAAGCTAATTGAATCAAATGAAAGTCAAATACATTCTACAAAGCTAATTGAATCAAATGAAAGTCAAACACATTCAAATAAAGCTATTTGAATTAAATGAAAGTCAAATACATTCTACAAAGCGAATTGAATCAAATGAAAGTCAAACACATTCAAACAAAGCTATTTTAATCAAATGAGAGTCAAATAAATTCAAACAAAGCTAATTAAATCAAATAAAAGTAAAATACATTCTACAAAGCTAATTGTATCAAATAAAAGTCAAACGCAATCAAATAAAGCTATTTGAGTCAAATGAAAGTCAAACACATTCAAACAAAGTTGTTTAAATTAAATGAAAGTGAAATGTATTCTACAAAGCTAATTGAATCAAATGAAAGTTAAACGCATTCAAACAAAGCTATTTGAATCAAATGAGAGTCAAATACATTCTACAAAACTAATTGAATCAAATGAAAGTCAAACACATTCAAACAAAGCTAATTGAATAAAATGAAAGTCAAATACATTCAACAAAGCTAATTGAATCAAATGAAAGTCAAATACATTCTACAAAGCTAATTGAATCAAATGAAAGTCAAATACATTCAAATAAAGCTATTTGAATTAAATGAAAGTCAAATACATTCTACAAAGCGAATTGAATCAAATGAAAGTCAAACACATTCAAACAAAGCTATTTGAATCAAATGAGAGTCAAATAAATTCAAACAAAGCTAATTAAATCAAATAAAAGTAAAATACATTCTACAAAGCTAATTGCATCAAATGAAAGTCAAAAACAATCAAACAAAGCCTTTTAAATCAAATGAAAGTCTAACACATTCAAACAAAGCCTTTTAAATCAAATGAAAGTCAAACACATTCAGAAAAAGCTTTTTAATTTAAATGAAAGTCAAACACATTCAGAAAAAGCTATATAAATCAAATGAAAGTGAAATGCATTCTACAAAGCAAATTGAATTAAATGAAATTCAAACACATTCAAACAAAGCTATTTGAATCAAATGACAGTCAAATACATTCTACAAAGCTAATTGAATGAATTGAAAGTCAAACACATTCAAACAAAGCTATTTGAATCAAATGAAAGTCAAATACTTTCTACAAAGCTAATTGAATCAAATGAAAGTCAAACAAATTCAAACAAAGCTAATTCAATCAAATGAAAGTTAAACACATTCAAACAAAGCTATTTTAATTAAATGAATGTCAAATATATTCTACAAAGCTAATTGAATGAAATGAAAGTCAAACACATTCAAACAAAGCTATTTGAAGAAAATGAAAGTCAAATACATTCTACAATGCAAATTGAAACAAATGAAAGTCAAACACAGTCAAACAAAGTTATTTGACACAAATGAAAGTCAAATACATTCTACAAAGCTAATGGAATCAAATGAAAGTCAAACACATTCAAATAAAGCTATTTGAATGAAATGAAAGTCAAATACATTCTACAGCTAATTGTATCAAATGAAAGTCAAACGCAATCAAATAAAGCTATTTGAGTCAAATGAAAGTCAAACACATTCAAACAAAGTTGTTTAAATTAAATGAAAGTGAAATGTATTCTACAAAGCTAATTGAATCAAATGAAAGTTAAACGCATTCAAACAAAGCTATTTGAATCAAATGAGAGTCAAATATATTCTACAAAGCTAATTGAATCAAATGAAAGGCAAACACATTCAAACAAAGCTAATTGAATCAAATGAAAGTCAAATACATTCAACAAAGCTAATTGAATCAAATGAAAGTCAAATACATTCTACAAAGCTAATTGAATCAAATGAAAGTCAAACACATTCAAATAAAGCTATTTGAATTAAATGAAAGTCAAATACATTCTACAAAGCGAATTGAATCAAATGAAAGTCAAACACATTCAAACAAAGCTATTTTAATCAAATGAGAGTCAAATAAATTCAAACAAAGCTAATTATATCAAATAAAAGTAAAATACATTCTACAAAGCTAATTGCATCAAATGAAAGTCAAAAACAATCAAACAAAGCCTTTTAAATCAAATGAAAGTCTAACACATTCAAACAAAGCCTTTTAAATCAAATGAAAGTCAAACACATTCAGAAAAAGCTTTTTAATTTAAATGAAAGTCAAACACATTCAGAAAAAGCTATATAAATCAAATGAAAGTGAAATGCATTCTACAAAGCAAATTGAATTAAATGAAATTCAAACACATTCAAACAAAGCTATTTGAATCAAATGACAGTCAAATACATTCTACAAAGCTAATTGAATGAATTGAAAGTCAAACACATTCAAACAAAGCTATTTGAATCAAATGAAAGTCAAATACTTTCTACAAAGCTAATTGAATCAAATGAAAGTCAAACAAATTCAAACAAAGCTAATTCAATCAAATGAAAGTTAAACACATTCAAACAAAGCTATTTTAATTAAATGAATGTCAAATATATTCTACAAAGCTAATTGAATGAAATGAAAGTCAAACACATTCAAACAAAGCTATTTGAAGAAAATGAAAGTCAAATACATTCTACAATGCAAATTGAAACAAATGAAAGTCAAACACAGTCAAACAAAGTTATTTGACACAAATGAAAGTCAAATACATTCTACAAAGCTAATGGAATCAAATGAAAGTCAAACACATTCAAATAAAGCTATTTGAATGAAATGAAAGTCAAATACATTCTACAGCTAATTGTATCAAATGAAAGTCAAACGCAATCAAATAAAGCTATTTGAGTCAAATGAAAGTCAAACACATTCAAACAAAGTTGTTTAAATTAAATGAAAGTGAAATGTATTCTACAAAGCTAATTGAATCAAATGAAAGTTAAACGCATTCAAACAAAGCTATTTGAATCAAATGAGAGTCAAATATATTCTACAAAGCTAATTGAATCAAATGAAAGGCAAACACATTCAAACAAAGCTAATTGAATAAAATGAAAGTCAAATACATTCAACAAAGCTAATTGAATCAAATGAAAGTCAAATACATTCTACAAAGCTAATTGAATCAAATGAAAGTCAAATACATTCAAATAAAGCTATTTGAATTAAATGAAAGTCAAATACATTCTACAAAGCGAATTGAATCAAATGAAAGTCAAACACATTCAAACAAAGCTATTTGAATCAAATGAGAGTCAAATAAATTCAAACAAAGCTAATTAAATCAAATAAAAGTAAAATACATTCTACAAAGCTAATTGCATCAAATGAAAGTCAAAAACAATCAAACAAAGCCTTTTAAATCAAATGAAAGTCTAACACATTCAAACAAAGCCTTTTAAATCAAATGAAAGTCAAACACATTCAGAAAAAGCTTTTTAATTTAAATGAAAGTCAAACACATTCAGAAAAAGCTATATAAATCAAATGAAAGTGAAATGCATTCTACAAAGCAAATTGAATTAAATGAAATTCAAACACATTCAAACAAAGCTATTTGAATCAAATGACAGTCAAATACATTCTACAAAGCTAATTGAATGAATTGAAAGTCAAACACATTCAAACAAAGCTATTTGAATCAAATGAAAGTCAAATACTTTCTACAAAGCTAATTGAATCAAATGAAAGTCAAACAAATTCAAACAAAGCTAATTCAATCAAATGAAAGTTAAACACATTCAAACAAAGCTATTTTAATTAAATGAATGTCAAATATATTCTACAAAGCTAATTGAATGAAATGAAAGTCAAACACATTCAAACAAAGCTATTTGAAGAAAATGAAAGTCAAATACATTCTACAATGCAAATTGAAACAAATGAAAGTCAAACACAGTCAAACAAAGTTATTTGACACAAATGAAAGTCAAATACATTCTACAAAGCTAATGGAATCAAATGAAAGTCAAACACATTCAAATAAAGCTATTTGAATGAAATGAAAGTCAAATACATTCTACAGCTAATTGTATCAAATGAAAGTCAAACGCAATCAAATAAAGCTATTTGAGTCAAATGAAAGTCAAACACATTCAAACAAAGTTGTTTAAATTAAATGAAAGTGAAATGTATTCTACAAAGCTAATTGAATCAAATGAAAGTTAAACGCATTCAAACAAAGCTATTTGAATCAAATGAGAGTGAAATACATTCTACAAAACTAATTGAATCAAATGAAAGTCAAACACATTCAAACAAAGCTAATTGAATCAAATGAAAGTCAAATACATTCAACAAAGCTAATTGAATCAAATGAAAGTCAAATACATTCTACAAAGCTAATTGAATCAAATGAAAGTCAAACACATTCAAATAAAGCTATTTGAATTAAATGAAAGTCAAATACATTCTACAAAGCGAATTGAATCAAATGAAAGTCAAACACATTCAAACAAAGCTATTTTAATCAAATGAGAGTCAAATAAATTCAAACAAAGCTAATTATATCAAATAAAAGTAAAATACATTCTACAAAGCTAATTGCATCAAATGAAAATCAAAAACAATCAAACAAAGCCTTTTAAATCAAATAAAAGTCTAACACATTCAAACAAAGCCTTTTAAATCAAATGAAAGTCAAACACATTCAGAAAAAGCTTTTTAATTTAAATGAAAGTCAAACACATTCAGAAAAAGCTATATAAATCAAATGAAAGTGAAATGCATTCTACAAAGCAAATTGAATTAAATGAAATTCAAACACATTCAAACAAAGCTATTTGAATCAAATGACAGTCAAATACATTCTACAAAGCTAATTGAATGAATTGAAAGTCAAACACATTCAAACAAAGCTATTTGAATCAAATGAAAGTCAAATACTTTCTACAAAGCTAATTGAATCAAATGAAAGTCAAACAAATTCAAACAAAGCTAATTCAATCAAATGAAAGTTAAACACATTCAAACAAAGCTATTTTAATTAAATGAATGTCAAATATATTCTACAAAGCTAATTGAATGAAATGAAAGTCAAACACATTCAAACAAAGCTATTTGAAGAAAATGAAAGTCAAATACATTCTACAATGCAAATTGAAACAAATGAAAGTCAAACACAGTCAAACAAAGTTATTTGACACAAATGAAAGTCAAATACATTCTACAAAGCTAATGGAATCAAATGAAAGTCAAACACATTCAAATAAAGCTATTTGAATGAAATGAAAGTCAAATACATTCTACAGCTAATTGTATCAAATGAAAGTCAAACGCAATCAAATAAAGCTATTTGAGTCAAATGAAAGTCAAACACATTCAAACAAAGTTGTTTAAATTAAATGAAAGTGAAATGTATTCTACAAAGCTAATTGAATCAAATGAAAGTTAAACGCATTCAAACAAAGCTATTTGAATCAAATGAGAGTCAAATATATTCTACAAAGCTAATTGAATCAAATGAAAGGCAAACACATTCAAACAAAGCTAATTGAATCAAATGAAAGTCAAATACATTCAACAAAGCTAATTGAATCAAATGAAAGTCAAATACATTCTACAAAGCTAATTGAATCAAATGAAAGTCAAACACATTCAAATAAAGCTATTTGAATTAAATGAAAGTCAAATACATTCTACAAAGCGAATTGAATCAAATGAAAGTCAAACACATTCAAACAAAGCTATTTTAATCAAATGAGAGTCAAATAAATTCAAACAAAGCTAATTATATCAAATAAAAGTAAAATACATTCTACAAAGCTAATTGTATCAAATGAAAGTCAAACGCAATCAAATAAAGCTATTTGAGTCAAATGAAAGTCAAACACATTCAAACAAAGTTGTTTAAATTAAATGAAAGTGAAATGTATTCTACAAAGCTAATTGAATCAAATGAAAGTTAAACGCATTCAAACAAAGCTATTTGAATCAAATGAGAGTGAAATACATTCTACAAAACTAATTGAATCAAATGAAAGTCAAACACATTCAAACAAAGCTAATTGAATCAAATGAAAGTCAAATACATTCAACAAAGCTAATTGAATCAAATGAAAGTCAAATACATTCTACAAAGCTAATTGAATCAAATGAAAGTCAAATACATTCAAATAAAGCTATTTGAATTAAATGAAAGTCAAATACATTCTACAAAGCGAATTGAATCAAATGAAAGTCAAACACATTCAAACAAAGCTATTTTAATCAAATGAGAGTCAAATAAATTCAAACAAAGCTAATTATATCAAATAAAAGTAAAATACATTCTACAAAGCTAATTGCATCAAATGAAAGTCAAAAACAATCAAACAAAGCCTTTTAAATCAAATGAAAGTCTAACACATTCAAACAAAGCCTTTTAAATCAAATGAAAGTCAAACACATTCAGAAAAAGCTTTTTAATTTAAATGAAAGTCAAACACATTCAGAAAAAGCTATATAAATCAAATGAAAGTGAAATGCATTCTACAAAGCAAATTGAATTAAATGAAATTCAAACACATTCAAACAAAGCTATTTGAATCAAATGACAGTCAAATACATTCTACAAAGCTAATTGAATGAATTGAAAGTCAAACACATTCAAACAAAGCTATTTGAATCAAATGAAAGTCAAATACTTTCTACAAAGCTAATTGAATCAAATGAAAGTCAAACAAATTCAAACAAAGCTAATTCAATCAAATGAAAGTTAAACACATTCAAACAAAGCTATTTTAATTAAATGAATGTCAAATATATTCTACAAAGCTAATTGAATGAAATGAAAGTCAAACACATTCAAACAAAGCTATTTGAAGAAAATGAAAGTCAAATACATTCTACAATGCAAATTGAAACAAATGAAAGTCAAACACAGTCAAACAAAGTTATTTGACACAAATGAAAGTCAAATACATTCTACAAAGCTAATGGAATCAAATGAAAGTCAAACACATTCAAACAAAGCTATTTGAATAAAATGAAAGTGAAATACATTCTACAAAGATAATTGAATCAAATGAAAGTCTAACACATTCAAACAAAGCTATTTGAATCAAATGAGAGTCAAATAAATTCAAACAAAGCTAATTAAATCAAATAAAAGTAAAATACATTCTACAAAGCTAATTGCATCAAATGAAAGTCAAACACATTCAAACAAAGCGTTTTAAATCAAATGAAAGTCTAACACATTCAAACAAAGCCTTTTAAATCAAACGAAAGTCAAACACATTCAGAAAAAGCTTTTTAATTTAAATGAAAGTCAAACACATTCAAACAAAGCTATATTAATCAAATGAAAGTGAAATGCATTCTACAAAGTAAATTGAATTAAATGAAATTCAAACACATTCAAACAAAGCTATTTGAATCAAATGACAGTCAAATACATTCTACAAAGCTAATTGAATGAATTGAAAGTCAAACACATTCAAACAAAGCTATTTGAATCAAATGAAAGGTAAATACTTTCTACAAAGCTAATTGAATCAAATGAAAGTCAAACAAATTCAAACAAAGCTAATTCAATCAAATGAAAGTCAAACACATTCAAACAAAGCTATTTTAATTAAATGAATGTCAAATACATTCTACAAAGCTAATTGAATCAAATGAAAGTCAAACACATTCAAATAAAGCTATTTGAATCAAATGAAAGTCAAATACATTCTACAGCTAATTGTATCAAATGAAAGTCAAACGCAATCAAATAAAGCTATTTGAGTCAAATGAAAGTCAAACACATTCAAACAAAGTTGTTTAAATTAAATGAAAGTGAAATGTATTCTACTAAGCTAATTGAATCAAATGAAAGTTAAACGCATTCAAACAAAGCTATTTGAATCAAATGAGAGTCAAATACAATCTACAAAGCTAATTGAATCAAATGAAAGTCAAACACATTCAAACAAAGCTAATTGAATGAAATGAAAGTCAAACACATTCAACAAAGCTAATTGAATCAAAT
Source organism: Chenopodium quinoa (assembly GCF_001683475.1). NCBI lineage: Eukaryota > Viridiplantae > Streptophyta > Magnoliopsida > Caryophyllales > Amaranthaceae > Chenopodium > Chenopodium quinoa. The sequence continues at coordinate 117,752 of NW_018744499.1, read as the reverse complement.
GAAAGTCAAATACATTCTACAAAGCTAATTGAATCAAATGAAAGTCAAACATATTCAAATAAACCTATTTGAATTAAATAAAAGTCAAATACATTCTACAAAGCGAATTGAATCAAATGAAAGTCAAACACATTCAAACAAAGCTATTTAAATCAAATGAGAGTCAAATAAATTCAAACAAAGCTAATTAAATCAAATAAAAGTGAAATACATTCTACAAAGCTAATTGCATCAAATGAAAGTCAAACACATTCAAACAAAGCGTTTTAAATCAAATGAAAGTCTAACACATTCAAACAAAGCCTTTTAAATCAAATGAAAGTCAAACACATTCAAAAAAAAGCTTTTTAATTTAAATGAAAGTCAAACAGATTCAAACAAAGCTATATAAATCAAATGAAAGTGAAATGCATTCTACAAAGCAAATTGAATTAAATGAAATTCAAACACATTCAAACAAAGCTATTTGAATCAAATGACAGTCAAATACATTCTACAAAGCTAATTAAATCAATTTAAAGTCAAACAGATTCAAACAAAGCTATTTGAATCAAATGAAAGTCAAATACTTTCTACAAAGCTAATTGAACCAAATGAAAGTCAAACACATTCAAACAAAGCTAATTGAATCAAATGAAAGTCAAACATATTCAAACAAACCTATTTTAATTAAATGAATGTCAAATACATTCTACAAAGCTAATTGAATGAAATGAAAGTCAAACACATTCAAACAAAGCTATTTGAAGAAAATGAAAGTCAAATACATTCTACAATGCAAATTGAAACAAATGAAAGTCAAACACAGTCAAACAAAGTTATTTGACTCAAATGAAAGTCAAATACATTCTACAAAGCTAATTGAATCAAATGAAAGTCAAACGCATTCAAATAAAGCTATTTGAATCAAATGAAAGTCAAATACGTTCTACAGCTAATTGTGTCAAATGAAAGTCAAACGCAATCAAATAAAGCTATTTGAGTCAAATGAAAGTCAAACACATTCAAACAAAGTTGTTTAAATTAAATGAAAGTGAAATGTATTCTACAAAGCTAATTGAATCAAATGAATGTTAAACGCATTCAAACAAAGCTATTTGAATCAAATGAGAGTCAAATACATTCTACAAAGCTAATTGAATCAAATGAAAGTCAAACACATTCAAACAAAGCTAATTGAATCAAATGAAAGTCAAACACATTCAAACAAAGCTAACTGAATCAAATGAAAGTCAAACACATTCAAACAAAGCTATTTTAATCCAATGAAAGTCAATTACATTCTACAAAGCTAATTGAATCAAATGAAAGTCAAACACATTCAAACAAAGCTATTTGAATCAAATGAAAGTCAAACACATTCAAACAAAGCTATTTTAATCAAATGAGAGTCAAATACATTAAAACAAAGCTAATTAAATCAAATAAAAGTCTAATACATTCTACAAAGCTAATTGAATTAAATTAAAGTCAAACAAATTCAAACAAAGCTAATTGAATCAAACGAAAGTCAAACACATTCAAACAAAGATTTCGAATCAAATGAAAGTCAAATACATTCTACAAAGCTAATTGAATCAAATGAAAGTCAAACACATTTAAATAAAGCTATTTCAATCAAATGAAAGTCAAATACATTCTACAAACCTAATTGAATTTAATGTAAGTCAAACACATTCAAACAAAGCTATTTGAATCAAATTAGAGTCAAATAAATTTAAACAAAGCTGATTAAATCAAATAAAAGTAAAATACATTCTACAAAGCTAATTGAATCAAATGAAAGTCAAACACATTCAAACAAAGCCTTTTAAATCAAATGAAAGTCAAACACATTCAAAAAAAGCTTTTTAATTTAAATGAAAGTCAAACACATTCAAACAAAGCTATATAAATCAAATGAAAGTGAAATGCATTCTACAAAGCAAATTGAATTAAATAAAATTCAAACACATTCAAACAAAGCTATTTGAATCAAATGACAATCAAATACATTCTACAAAGCTAATTGAATCAATTGAAAGTCAAACACATTCAAACAAAGCTATTTGAATCAAATGAAAGTCAAATACTTTCTACGAAGCTAATTGAACCAAATGAAAGTCAAACACATTCAAACAAAGCTAATTGAATCAAATGAAAATCAAACACATTCAAACAAAGCCTTTTAAATCAAATGAAAGTCAAACACATTCAAAAAAAGCTTTTTAATTTAAATGAAAGTCAAACACATTCAAACAAAGCTATATAAATCAAATGAAAGTGAAATGCATTCTACAAAGCAAATTGAATTAAATGAAATTCAAACACATTCAAACAAAGCTATTTGAATCAAATGAAAGTCAAACACATTCTACAACGCTAATTGAATCAATTGAAAGTCAAACACATTCAAACGAAGCTATTTGAATCAAATGAAAGTCAAATACATTCTACAAAGCTAATTGAATCAAATGCAAGTCAAACACATACAAACAAAGTCTTTTAAATCAAATGAAAGTCAAACAAATTCAAAAAAAGCTTTTTAATTTAAATGAAAGTCAAACACATTCAAACAAAGCATTATAAATGAAATGAAAGTGAAATGCATTCTACAAAGCAAATTGAATTAAATGAAATTCAATCACATTCAAACAAAGCTATTTGAATTAAATGACAGTAAAATACATTCTACAAAGCTAATTGAATCAATTGAAAGTCAAACACATTCAAACAAAGCTATTTGAATCAAATGAAAGTCAAATACGTTCTACAAAGCTAATTGTATCAAATGAAAGCCAAACGCAATCAAACAAAGTTGTTTAAATTAAATGAAAGTGAAATGTATTCTACAAAGCTAATTGAATCAAATGAAAGTTAAACGCATTCAAACAAAGCTATTCGAACCAAATGAGAGTCAAATACATTTTTCAAAGCTAATTGAATCAAATGAAAGTCAAACACATTCAAACAAAGCTAATTGAATCAAATGAAAGTCAAATACATTCTACAAAGCTAATTGAATCAAATGAAAGTCAAATACATTCTACAAAGCTAATTGAATCAAATGAAAGTCAAACACATTCAAATAAAGCTATTTGAATTAAATGAAAGTCAAATACATTCTACAAAGCGAATTGAATCAAATGAAAGTCAAACACATTCAAACAAAGCTATTTGAATCAAATGAGAGTCAAATAAATTCAAACAAAGCTAATTAAATCAAATAAAAGTAAAATACATTCTACAAAGCTAATTGCATCAAATGAAAAACACATTCAAACAAAGCCTTTTAAATCAAATGAAAGTCTAACACATTCAAACAAAGCCTTTTAAATCAAATGAAAGTCAAACACATTCAAAAAAAGCTTTTTAATTTAATTGAAAGTCAAACACATTCAAACAAAGCTATATAAATCAAATGAAAGTGAAATGCATTTTACAAAGCAAATTGAATTAAATGAAAGTCAAACACAGTCAAACAAAGTTATTTGACTCAAATGAAAGTCAAATACATTCTACAAAGCTAATTGAATCAAATGAAAGTCAAACACATTCAAATATAGCTATTTGAATCAAATGAAAGTCAAATACGTTCTACAGCTAATTGTATCAAATGAAAGTCAAACGCAATTAAATAAAGTTATTTGAGTCAAATGAAAGTCAAACACATTCAAACAAAGTTGTTTAAATTAAATGAAAGTGAAATGTATTCTACAAAGCTAATTGAATCAAATGAATGTTAAACGCTTTCAAACAAAGCTATTTGAATCAAATGAGAGTCAAATACATTCTACAAAGCTAATTGAATCAAATGAAAGTTTAACACATTCAAACAAAGCTAATTGAAACAAATGAAAGTCAAATACATTCAACAAAGCTAATTGAATCAAATGAAAGTCAAACACATTCAAACAAAGCTAACTGAATCAAATGAAAGTCAAACACATTCAAACAAAGCTATTTTAATCCAATGAAAGTCAATTACATTCTACAAAGCTAATTGAATCAAATGAAAGTCAAACACATTCAAACAAAGCTATTTGAATCAAATGAAAGTCAAACAAATTCAAACAAAGCTATTTTAATCAAATGAGAGTCAAATACATTAAAACAAAGCTAATTAAATCAAATAAAAGTCTAATACATTCTACAAAGCTAATTGAATTAAATTAAAGTCAAACACATTCAAACAAAGCTAATTGAATCAAACGAAAGTCAAACACATTCAAACAAAGATTTCGAATCAAATGAAAGTCAAATACATTCTACAAAGCTAATTGAATCAAATGAAAGTCAAACACATTTAAATAAAGCTATTTCAATCACATAAAAGTCAAATACATTCTACTAAGCTAATTGAATCAAATGAAAGTCAAACACATTGAAACAAAGCTATTTGAATCAAATGAAAGTCAAATACATTCTACTAAGCTAATTGAATCAAATGAAAGTCAAACACATTGAAACAAAGCTATTTGAATCAAATGACAGTCAAATACGTTCTACAAAGCTAATTGTATCAAATGAAAGTCAAACACATTCAAACAAAGCTATTTGAATAAAATGAAAGTGAAATGCATTCTACAAAGCTAATTGAATCAAATGAAAGTCAAGCACATTCAAACAAAGCTAATTGAATCAAATGAAAGTCAAACACATTCAAACAAAGCTATTTGAATCAAATGAAAGTCAAATACGTTCTACAAAGCTAATTGTATCAAATGAAAGTCAAACGCAATCAAATAAAGCTATTTAAGTCAAATGAAAGTCAAACACATTCAAACAAAGTTGTTTAAATTAAATGTAAGTGAAATGTATTCTACAAAGCTAATTGAATCAAATGAAAGTTAAACGCATTCAAACAAAGCTATTTGAATCAAATGAGAGTCAAATACATTCTACAAAGCTAATTGAATCAAATGAAAGTCAAACACATGCAAACAAAGCTAATTGAATCAAATGAGAGTCAAATACATTCAACAAAGCTAATTGAATCAAATGAAAGTCAAACACATTCAAACAAAGCTAATTGAATCAAATGAAAGTCAAGCACAGTCAAACAAAGCTATTTTAATCAAATGAAAGTCAAACACATTCAAACAAAGCTAATTGAATCAAATGAAAGTCAAATACATTCAACAAAGCTAATTGAATCAAATGAAAGTCAAACACATTCAAACAAAGCTAATTGAATCAAATGAAAGTCAAGCACATTCAAACAAAGCTATTTTAATCGAATGAAAGTCAATTACATTCTACAAAGCTAATTTAATCAAATGAAAGTCAAACACATTCAAACAAAGCTATTTGAATCAAATGAAAGTCAAACAGATTCAAACAAAGCTATTTGAATCAAATGAGAGTCAAATACATTAAAACAAAGCTAATTAAATGAAATAAAAGTCTAATACATTCTACAAAGCTAATTGAATCAAATGAAAGTCAAACACATTCAAACAAAGCCATTTGAATCAAATGAGAGTCAAATACATTCAAACAAAGATTTCGAATCAAATGAAAGTCAAATACATTCTACAAAGCTAATTGAATCAAATGAAAGTCAAACTCATTCAAATAAAGCTATTTCAATCAAATGAAAGTCAAATACATTCTACAAAGCTAATTGAATCAAATGAAAGTCAAACATATTCAAACAAAGCTATTTGAATCAAATAAGAGTCAAATACGTTCAAACAAAGCTAATTAAATCAAATAAAAGTCTAATACATTCTACAAAGCTAATTGAATTAAATTAAAGTCAAACACATTCAAACAAAGCCAATTGAATCAAATGAAAGTCAAACACATTCAAACAAAGATTTCGAATCAAATAAAAGTCAAATACATTCTACAAAGCTAATTGAATCAAATGAAAGTCAAACACATTCAAATAAAGCTATTTGAATCAAATGAAAGTCAAATACATTCTACAAAGCTAATTGAATCAAATGAAAGTCAAACACATTCAAACAAAGCTGTTTGAATCAAATGAGAGTCAAATAAATTCAAACAAAGCTAATTAAATAAAATAAAAGTAACATACATTCTACAAAGCTAATTGAATCAAATGAAAGTCAAACACATTCAAACAAAGTCTTTTAAATCAAATGAAAGTCAAACACATTCAAAAAAAGCTTTTTAATTTAAATGAAAGTGAAACACATTCAAACAAAGCTATATAAATCAAATGAAAGTGAAATACATTCTACAAAGCAAATTGAATTAAATGAAATTCAAACACATTCAAACAAAGCTATTTGAATCAAATAACAGTAAAATACATTCAAACAAAGCTATTTGAATCAAATGAAAGTCAAATACATTCTACAAAGCTAATTGAATCAAATGAAAGTCAAACACATTCAAACAAAGCTAATTGAATCAAATGAAAGTCAAACACATTCAAACAAAGCTATTTTAATTAAATGAATGTCAAATACATTCTACAAAGCTAATTGAATCAAATGAAAGTCAAACACATTCAAACAAAGCTATTTGAAGAAAATGAAAGTCAAATATATTCTACAAAGCAAATTGAAACAAATGAAAGTCAAACACAGTCAAACAAAGTTATTTGAATCAAATGAAAGTCAAATACATTCTACAAAGCTAATTGAATCAAATGAAAGCCAAACACATTCAAACAAAGCTATTTGAATCAAATGAAAGTCAAATACGTTCTACAAAGCTAATTGTATCAAATGAAAGTCAAACGCAATCAAATAAAGCTATTTGAGTCAAATGAAAATCAAACACATTCAGTCAAAGTTGTTTAAATTAAATGAAAGTGAAATGTATTCTACAAAGCTAATTGAATCAAATGAAAGTCTAACGCATTCAAACAAAGCTATTTGAATCAAATGAGAGTCAAATACATTCTACAAAGCTAATTGAATCAAATGAAAGTCAAACACATTCAAACAAAGCTAATTGAATCAAATGAGAGTCAAATACATTCAACAAAGCTAATTGAATCAAATGAAAGTCAAACACATTCAAACAAAGCTAATTGAATCAAATGAAAGTCAAGCACATTCAAACAAAGCTATTTTAATCAAATGAATGTCAAATACATTCTACAAATGTAGATGAATCAAATGAAAGTAAAACACATTCAAACAAAGCTATTCGAATCAAATGAAAGTCAAACACATTCAAACAAAGCTATTTGAATCAAATGAGAGTCAAATACATTAAAACAAAGCTAATTAAATCAAATAAAAGTCTAATACATTCTACAAAGCTAATTGAATTAAATTAAAGTCAAACACATTCAAACAAAGCTAATTGAATCAAATGAAAGTCAAACACATTCAAACAAAGATTTTGAATCAAATGAAAGTCAAATACATTCTACAAAGCTAATTGAATCAAATGAAAGTCAAACACATTCAAACAAAGCTATTTGAAGAAAATGAAAGTCAAATACATTCTACAAAGCAAATTGATTCAAATGAAAGTCAAACAAAGTTATTTGATTCAAATGAAAGTCAAATACATTCTACAAAGCTAATTGAATCAAATGAAAGTCAAACACATTCAAACAAAGCTAATTAAGTCAAATAAAAGTCAAATACATTCTACAAAGCTAATTGAATTATATAAAAGTCAAACACATTCAAACAAAGCTAATTGAATCAAATGGAAGTCAAATACATTCTACAATGCTAATTGAATTGAATTAAAGTCAAACACATTCAAAATAAGCTAATTGAATTTGATGAAAGTCAAACACATTCAAACAAAGCTTTCAAATCAAGTGAAAGTCAAATACATTCTACAAAGCTAATTGAATCAAATGAAAGTCAAACACATTCAAACAAAGCTATTTGAATCAAATGAAAGTCAAATACATTCTACTAAGCTAATTGAATCAAATGAAAGTCAAACACATTCGAACAAAGCTATTTGAATAAAATGAAAGTGAAATGCATTCTACAAAGCTAATTGAATCAAATTAAAGTGAAACACATTCAAACAAAGCTATTTGAATCAAATGAGAGTCAAATACATTTAAACAAAGCTAATTAAATCAAATAAAAGTCAAATACATTCTACAAAGCTAATTGTATCAAATGAAAGTCAAACGCAATCAAATAAAGCTATTTGAGTCAAATGAAAGTCAAACACATTCAAACAAAGTTGTTTAAATTAAATGAAAGTGAAATGTATTCTACAAAGCTAATTGAATCAAATGAAAGTTAAACGCATTCAAACAAAGCTAATTGAATCAAATGAGAGTCAAATACATTCAACAAAGCTAATTGAATCAAATGAAAGTCAAACACATTCAAACAAAGCTAATTGAATCAAATGAAAGTCAAGCACATTCAAACAAAGCTATTTTAATCAAATGAATGTCAAATACATTCTACAAATGTAGATGAATCAAATGAAAGTAAAACACATTCAAACAAAGCTATTCGAATCAAATGAAAGTCAAACACATTCAAACAAAGCTATTTGAATCAAATGAGAGTCACATACATTAAAACAAAGCTAATTAAATCAAATAAAAGTCTAATACATTCTACAAAGCTAATTGAATTAAATTAAAGTCAAACACATTCAAACAAAGCTAATTGAATCAAATGAAAGTCAAACACATTCAAACAAAGATTTTGAATCAAATGAAAGTCAAATACATTCTACAAAGCTAATTGAATCAAATGAAAGTCAAACACATTCAAACAAAGCTATTTGAAGAAAATGAAAGTCAAATACATTCTACAAAGCAAATTGATTCAAATGAAAGTCAAACAAAGTTATTTGATTCAAATGAAAGTCAAATACATTCTACAAAGCTAATTGAATCAAATGAAAGTCAAACACATTCAAACAAAGCTAATTAAGTCAAATAAAAGTCAAATACATTCTACAAAGCTAATTGAATTATATAAAAGTCAAACACATTCAAACAAAGCTAATTGAATCAAATGGAAGTCAAATACATTCTACAATGCTAATTGAATTGAATTAAAGTCAAACACATTCAAAATAAGCTAATTGAATTTGATGAAAGTCAAACACATTCAAACAAAGCTTTCAAATCAAGTGAAAGTCAAATACATTCTACAAAGCTAATTGAATCAAATGAAAGTCAAACACATTCAAACAAAGCTATTTGAATCAAATGAAAGTCAAATACATTCTACTAAGCTAATTGAATCAAATGAAAGTCAAACACATTCGAACAAAGCTATTTGAATAAAATGAAAGTGAAATGCATTCTACAAAGCTAATTGAATCAAATTAAAGTGAAACACATTCAAACAAAGCTATTTGAATCAAATGAGAGTCAAATACATTTAAACAAAGCTAATTAAATCAAATAAAAGTCAAATACATTCTACAAAGCTAATTGAATCAAATGAAAGTCAAACACATTCAAACAAAGCTAATTGAATTAACTGAAAGCCAAATACATTCAACAAAGCAAATTGAATCAAATGAAAGTCAAACACATTCAAACAAAGCTAATTGAATCAAATAAAAGTCAAACACTTTCAAACAAAGCTATTTGAATCAAAAGAAAGTCAAATACGTTCTACAAAGCTAATTGTATCAAATGAAAGTCAAACGCAATCAAATAAAGCTATTTGAGTCAAATGAAAGTCAAACACATTCAAACAAAGTTGTTTAAATTAAATGAAAGTGAAATGTATTCTACAAAGCTAATTGAATCAAATGAAAGTTAAACGCATTCAAACAAAGCTATTTGAATCAAATGAGAGTCAAATACATTCTACAAAGCTAATTGAATCAAATGAAAGTCAAACACATTCAAACAAAGCTAATTGAATCAAATGAGAGTCAAATACATTCAACAAAGCTAATTGAATCAAATGAAAGTCAAACACATTCAAACAAAGCTAATTGAATCAAATGAAAGTCAAGCACATTCAATCAAAGCTATTTGAATCAAATGAAAGTCAAACACATTCAAACAAAGCTATTTGAATCAAATGAGAGTCAAATATATTAAAACAAAGCTAATTAAATCAAATAAAAGTCTAACACATTCTACAAAGCTAATTGAATTAAATTAAAGTCAAACACATCCAAACAAAGCTAATTGAATCAAATGAAAGTAAAACACATTCAAACAAAGATTTTGAATCAAATGAAAGTCAAATACATTCTCCAAAGCTAATTGAATCAAATGAAAGTCAAACACATTCAAATAAAGCTATTTGAATCAAATGAAAGTCAAATAAATTCAAACAAAGCTAATTAAATAAAATAAAAATAAAATAAATTCTACAAAGCTAATTGAATCAAATGAAAGTCAAACACATTCAAACAAAGCCTTTTAAATCAAATGAAAGTCAAACATATTCAAAAAAAGCTTTTTAATTTAAATGAAAGTCAAACACATTCAAACAAAGCTATATAAATCAAATGAAAGTGAAATGCATTCTACATAGCAAATTGATCTAAATGAAATTCAAACACATTCAAACAAAGCTATTTGAATCAAATGACAGTCAAACACATTCTACAAAGCTAATTGAATCAATTGAAAGTCAAACACATTCAAACAAAGCTATTTGAATCAAATGAAAGTCAAATACATTCTACAAAGCTAATTGAATCAAATGAAAGTCAAACACATTCAAACAAAGCTAATTGAATCAAATGAAAGTCAAACACATTCAAACAAAGCTATTTTAATTAAATGAATGTCAAATACATTCTACAAAGCTAATTGAATCAAATGAAAGTCAAACACAGTCAAACAAAGCTATTTGAAGAAAATGAAAGTCAAATACATTCTACAAAGCAAATTGAATCAAATGAAGGTCAAACAAAGTTATTTGATTCAAATGAAAGTCAAATACATTCTACAAAGCTAATTGAATCAAATGAAAGTCAAACACATTCAAACAAAGCTAATTAAATCAAATAAAAGTCACATACATTCTACAAAGCTAATTGAATCATATAAAAGTCAAACACATTCAAACAAAGCTAATTGAATCAAATGGAAGCCAAATACATTCTACAATGCTAATTGAATTCAATTAAAGTCAAACACATTCAAAATAAGCTAATTGAATTTAATGAAAGTCAAACACATTCAAACAAAGCTTTCGAATCAAGTGAAAGTCAAATACATTCTACAAAGCTAATTGAATCAAATGAAAGTCAAACACATTCAAACAAAGCTATTTGAATCAAATGAAAGTCAAATACATTCTACTAAGCTAATTGAATCAAATGAAAGTCAAACACATTGAAACAAAGCTATTTGAATCAAATGACAGTAAAATACGTTCTACAAAGCTAATTGTATCAAATGAAAGTCAAACACATTCAAACAAAGCTATTTGAATAAAATGAAAGTGAAATGCATTCTACAAAGCTAATTGAATCAAATGAAAGTGAACCACATTCAAACAAAGCTATTTTAATCAAATGAGAGTCAAATACAATCAAACAAAGCTAATTAAATCAAATAAAAGTCAAATACATTCTACAATGCTAATTGAATCAAATGAAAGTCAAACACATTCAAACAAAGCTAATTGAATTAACTGAAAGTCAAATACATTCAACAAAGCGAATTGAATCAAATGAAAGTCAAACACATTCAAACAAAACTAATTGAATCAAATGAAAGTCAAACACATTCAAACAAAGCTATTTGAATCAAATTAAAGTCAAATACGTTCTACAAAGCTAATTGTATCAAATGAAAGTCAAACGCAATCAAATAAAGCTATTTGAGTCAAATGAAAGTCAAACACATTCAAACAAAGTTGTTTAAATTACATGAAAGTGAAATGTATTCTACAAAGCTAATTGAATCAAATGAAAGTTAAACGCATTCAAACAAAGCTATTTGAATCAAAGGAGAGTCAAATAAATTCAAACAAAGCTAATTAAATCAAATAAAAGTCAAATACATTCTACAAAGCTAATTGAATCAAATGAAAGTCAAACACATTCAAAAAAAGCTTTTTTATTTAAATGAAAGTCAAACACATTCAAACAAAGCTATATAAATAAAATGAAAGTGAAATGCATTCTACAAAGCAAATTGATCTAAATGAAATTCAAACACATTCAAACAAAGCTGTTTGAATCAAATGACAGTCAAACACATTCTACAAAGCTAATTAAATCAATTGAAAGTCAAACACATTCAAACAAAGCTATTTGAATCAAATGAAAGTCAAATACATTCTACAAAGCTAATTGAATCAAATGAAAGTCAAACACATTCAAACAAAGCTAATTGAATCAAATGAAAGTCAAACACATTCAAACAAAGCTAATTAAATCAAATAAAAGTCAAATACATTCTACAAAGCTAGTTGAATCATATAAAAGTCAAACACATTCAAACAAAGCTAATTGAATCAAATGGAAGTCAAATACATTCTACAATGCTAATTGAATTGAATTAAAGTCAAACACATTCAAAATAAGCTAATTGAATTTAATGAAAGTCAAACACATTCAAACAAAGCTTTCGAATCAAGTTAAAGTCAAATACATTCTACAAAGCTAATTGAATCAAATGAAAGTCAAACACATTCAAACAAAGCTATTTGAATCAAATGAAAGTCAAATACATTCTACTAAGCTAATTGAATCAAATGAAAGTCAAACACATTAAAACAAAGCTATTTGAATCAAATGACAGTCAAATACGTTCTACAAAGCTAATTGTATCAAATGAAAGTCAAACACATTCAAACAAAGCTATTTGAATAAAATGAAAGTGAAATGCATTCTACAAAGCTAATTGAATCAAATGAAAGTGAAACACATTCAAACAAAGCTATTTGAATCAAATGAGAGTCAAATACATTCAAACAAAGCTAATTAAATCAGATAAAAGTCAAATACATTCTACAAAGCTAATTGAATCAAATGAAAGTCAAACACATTCAAACAAAGCTAATTGAATTAACTGAAAGTCAAATACATTCAACAAAGGGAATTGAATCAAATGAAAGTCAAACACATTCAAACAAAACTAATTGAATCAGATGAAAGTCAAACACATTCAAACAAAGCTATTTGAATCAAATACAAGTCAAATACGTTCTACAAAGCTAATTGTATCAAATGAAAGTCAAACACAATCAAATAAAGCTATTTGAGTCAAATGAAAGTCAAACACATTCAAACAAAGTTGTTTAAATTACATGAAAGTGAAATGTATTCTACAAAGCTAATTGAATCAAATGAAAGTTAAACGCATTCAAACAAAGCTATTTGAATCAAATGAGAGTGAAATACATTCTACAAAGCTAATTGAATCAAATGAAAGTAAAACACATTCAAACAAAGCTATTTGAATCAAATGAGAGTGAAATACATTCTACAAAGCTAATTGAATCAAATGAAAGTAAAACACATTCAAACAAAGCTAATTGAATCAAATGAGAGTCAAATACATTCAACAAAGCTAATTGAATCAAATGAAAGTCAAACACATTTAAACAAAGCTAATTGAATCAAGTGAAAATCAAGCACATTCAAACAAAGCTATTTTAATCAAATGAAAGTCAAATACATTCTACAAAGCTAATTGAATCAAATGAAAGTAAAACACATTCAAACAAAGCTATTTGAATCAAATGAAAGTCAAACACATTCAAACAAAGCTATTCGGGGAAACAATCATCACCTTGTTCCTCCTCTTCATTAGAACCATAAGATTCCAAAGGGTCATTTTCAACATCATTTTCATCCTCTAACTCCTCATCTAGGCTAAAAGGTTGAGCCATCATATTTTTTAGCTCTCTCATGGTTAAAGCTCTAGTATTAGGACAATCCCTCTTGTAGTGTCCTCTTCCATGACACTTAAAACACACTATGTCACTCAAGTCCCCGGTTTTAGCAACAGCTTTGCCTTTTTCTTTTGGGTCAAAGGAACTTGGGTTTCTTTTGGTGGAATTTGGAAAAGAAGAGTTTTCTTTTGGTGGATTGAATGGGCGTTTGTATTTTGGCTCAAATGGATTAGAAGGCTTTTTCTTTTTCTTTTGATTATCAAACTTAACAGCAAGTTTGCAAGTTTCATCGAAAGTCAAATTGGGTTGCACTTCTATCTTTTCAAGGATCTCCTTATCTAGACCAGCCATAAACCTCCCTAGTTTCAAATCCTCATTTTCCACTATTTCACAAATAATGGATAATCTTTCAAACTCTTTTACATACTCCTCCACACTACTACTACCTTGTTGCAAGGTACTCCATTTAACATACATGGATTGTTTGTAATTAGAAGGCACAAAACGTTCCCTAAGTTTCTTTCGTAGCTTGGTCCATGTAGAAATACGAGCTTTCCCATTGCTTTCTCGTTTTCTTTGGACTCCTTTCAACTAAGTTTCAGCATACTTGGCTATCTTCACCTTAGCAATCTTGTACTTTTGTTCATCTTCCTCAACGTCTTTGAACTCAAAGTACCTCTCAAGTGATTGCTCCCACTCCAAGTACTTCTCAGGGTCAAGAGTGCCATCAAAAAGGTCTACATCCACCTTTAGACTCTTGTCATCATATCTAGGAGGGTTTTGACGCCCATCCCTTTGTTCTTGTGTCAACAAACGAGCCATTAGAGCCATTATATTACCATGTAATTGCTCATTGGTTTCCAAGAGCCTTTGTTGGTTTTCCTCCATAATTCTAAGTCTCCTTTTGGTCAACGGTTTCATTTGGGTTTGCTTGATCCATTTGGACAGAAACAGCCCCCCTACCTGACGCGCCAAATGATGTAAAAACTAATAGATGAAATTAGTTTAAACAAGTTAATGAATCAAGCTTAAGCAAAGGATTGATTTTAGGTTGGTGTTTAGGTACGTTTATGTAGAATTTAGGTGTAGGTTTGCAAGGATTACTCACTTAACAAACAAGGATATGAAGGCAAGGATTTCTCACTCAACCTACTAAGTTCAAATTGTATGGAAGGATTACTCACTTGACCACTCAATCTCTTCAAGTCTAACTTGGTACAAAAACCGGTTATTTCACAAACAAATAATCAGTTTTAAGTTCAAACAAAAGCTCTTTTTCATTGATCAAAATCTGATTACAAACTACCATTACATGCCTTTTATAAGCAACTAAAAGAACCAACACTCATTGCTTAACTTAAAGAAGCAAAAGACTGATTTATTTCAACTAGACAAAGAAGCTAAACTGAAGCCTAGAATTACGCCCACATGAGGCAGACTTTTAGGCTTCACATGCCCCTTAACTTCCTTCATTAAACTGATTTAAACTAGCAAAGAAAACAGCTACAAGAATTCAGCAAAACCGTTGGGGTAACACTTGTAACGCCCCCTTGATTCACGCCTCCTTCATTATTCATGCACTGAAGTTTCTCCTTGAATTCCTCTCCATTCCCACGTCTTTCCAACTGAAATGGCTGTTCAAAAGGCTTCAATTAACGTGCTCTAATGAGCAATTAAGCAAGTCAATCCATGATTAAAAACAAACGGACCATGGGCAGCAAAAGAATCCAAGGTTTGGTCTTCAAATGATTTCGCAAGTATCACTTCTTTGGATGAACCGTAACTTGGACTTGTGCTTGGACTTGGATGAAAATTGTGACTAGGACTAATAGGATTTTCGTGATTTGCATCATCCTCTTCTTCTTCGAAAGGAGTTGTCCTCAACTCGTCATCTTCTAAATAAGGAGCTAGGTCACCAATATTGAAAGTTGATGAAACTCCAAATTGCCCTCCAAGATCAACTTTGTATGCATTTTCATTGACCCTTTCCATGATTTGAAAAGGACCCTCTGCCCTTGGCATCAACTTGTGCTTTCGTTGCTTAGGGAACCTTTCTTTTCGAAGAAAAATCCAAACAAGATCACCCACTTCGAATTTTTTTCACATTGCTCAAGTGTTTGTTTGCTTGCTTCTTGTAGGACTCGTTAGCTTTCTCAATGTTCTTCCTAACTTCTTTATGAACATTCATCATGAACTCAACGTGCTCCTTGGCTGTCCCATGAACAAATTTGTCCTTAGGAATTGCAATGTAATCAATAGGAACATAAGGATTGATCCCATAAACAACTTCGAATGGTGAGTATTTCGTGGTTTTACTTGGAGTTCTATTGTAAGCAAATTCAGCATGAGCCAGCTTTAGATCCCAATCTTTCCCTCCTTTGTTCACTAAGGCACGAAGCAATGTTCCAAGAACTCTATTCACCACCTCAGTTTGACCATCCGTTTGTGGATGATGGCTAGTTGAAAAAAGTAGCTTGGTACCCACGAGCCTCCATAATGACTTCCAAAAATGGCTCACAAACTTCGTATCACGATCTGAAACAATGGTTCTAGGCAAACCATGTAACTTAGCCACCTCCTTGAAAAAAAGTTGAGCCACGTTATAAGCATCATCCACCTTTTTACAAGCAATGAAATGGGCCATCTTCGAAAAACGATCAACAACCACCATGATTGAATCTTTTCCACGAGCTGTTCTAGGCAAGGCCATGATGAAATCCATACTCAAATCCTCCCAAGGTCTTTCGGGAATTGGCAAAGGCTTGTATTCACCTCTATGGAAGGTCATTTTAGCCCTTTGACAAGTAGAACATCTAGCTAGGATTTGGTGCACGTTAGCTAGCATCTTTGGCCAATAAAAATGACTTTGCAAGATCTCTAGGGTCTTTTGAATACCCATATGACCAGCAAGGCCTCCTCCATGAGCTTCCCTTATCAATAAGTCACGAATTGCCCCTTTAGGAACACAAAGTTTGTTTCCTTTGAAAAGAAAACCATCCACCATCACGAATTGACCATTTACTCCATGTTTGCAAGCTTCAATGAGTTCCATAAGTTCATGGTCATCTTTGTAAGCTTCTTTCATAATTTCAAAACCAAGGACCTTAGCCTCCATGATTCCAAGAAGAGTATGCCTCCTTGACAATGCATCAGCCACGATGTTGGCTTTCCCTTGCTTATATTTTGTAGCAAAGTTGAATGATTGTAAGAATTCTACCCACTTAGCATGCCTAGCATTCAATTTTTTTTGGCCATGTATGAACCTCAAAGACTCATGATCCGAATGCAAGATGAATGGTTGTGGCCTCAAATAATGTGACCAATGATCTAAGGCTCGAACCATGGCATAAAATTCTTTGTCATAAGTGGAATAGTTCAATTTCCCTTGGCTCAATTTCTCACTAAAGTAGGCAATGGGTTTTTTCTCTAGGATTAGGACAGCCCCTATTCCCTTCCCACTTGCATCACACTCAACTTCAAAGGGTTTCATGAAATCAGGTAAGGCTAAAACAGGTGCCTCTCACATCTTTTTTTTTCACTAGTTCAAACGCTTCTTGAGCTTGAGGGTTCCATTGGAAGGTTCCTTTCTTTGTACACTCAGTGATAGGAGCCATGAGGGTACTAAAGTTCTTAATGAACCTTCTATAGAAAGAGGTTAGTCCATGAAATGAACGAACTTCAGTTATGGTTTTTGGGATAGGCCACGAAGCAATGGCTTCTATTTTGCTTGGATCCACCTTGATTCCATCATCTGAAACAATGTAACCAAGAAAAACAATTTGGGTTAGCAAAAAGTGACACTTCTCCAACTTCCCATACAATTTTTTCTCCCTCAAAGTTCTAAAGATTTCTTCCAAGTGCCTCAAATGATCTTCCTCATTTGTACTATAGATGAGAATATCATCTAAGTAAACAACTACAAACCTCTCCAAAAAGGGTCTCAACATCTCATTCATAAGCCTCATAAAAGTACTTGGGGCATTTGTTAAACCAAATGGCATAACAAGCCATTCATACAACCCATGCTTGGTTTTAAAAGCTGTTTTCCACTCATCACCCTCCCTCATACGAATTTGGTGATACCCACTTCTCAAATCAATTTTTGAAAACACTCTAGCTCCGCTCAACTCATCCAACATATCATCAAGCCTAGGTATGGGAAACCTATACTTAATGGTTATATTGTTCACAACCCTACTATCAATACACATCCTCCATGTTCCATCCTTTTTAGGCACTAACAAGGTAGGAACAGCACAAGGACTCATAGACTCTCTCACATAACCCATTTGCATCAACTCCTCAACTTGTTTTTTCAACTCTTTAGTTTCCATGGGATTACACCTATAAGGTGGTTTGTTAGGAAGGGGTGCTCCCAGAATTAGGTCAATTTGATGTTCTATCCCACGAATGGGAGGTAATCCTAAAGGCAACTCATTAGGAAAAACATCTTCATAAGCTTTGACTAATTCGGCCAACCTAGGGTTTTGTTGAACAAACCCTTCATGCTCCTCCTTAGACAACAACAAAAACACCTCATCTTCCTTCTTTAAGGTCTTTTCGAATTCTTTGAAAGAAAGTAACAAGATTTCCTTTCTTTTGGGCTCTTTTTGTGGTGTTTGTGGTGGTGGGAATTGTGTTTGGGGAATCTTTTTTTGTGGTGGTAAGGGATGCAACACTTTCTTGCTGTCTTGGTGGGTGATAGTATAGGTATTAGTTACACCATCATGGATTGATTTTCTATCACTTTGCCATGGTCTTCCTAACAAAACGTGACATGCATCCATAGGAATGACATCACACAAAATCTCATCAACATAAGAACCAATCTGAAATTTTACTAAGCATTGTCTCCTAACTCCCGTACTCTTACTCTTATCAAGCCAACTCAATTTGTAAGGGGTAGGGTGTCTAGTGGTTTTCAAATCAAGTTTTTTCACAAGGTCACTTGATACAACATTCGCTTCACTACCACTATCAACAATTAAGTCACAAACATCTCCATTAACCTTGCATTTGGTTAAAAAGACATTCTCTCTTTGCAAAGGGTTTCTTTCAACCTCAACTTGCATTTGTAAAGCTCTCCTCAAGACTAGGCTGTTTTTTTCGGGGAAACAATCATCACCTTGTTCCTCCTCTTCATTAGAATCATAAGATTCCAAAGGGTCATTTTCAACAACATTTTCATCCTCTAACTCCTCATCTAGGCTAAAAGGTTGAGCCATCATATTTTTTAGCTCTCTCATGGTTAAAGCTCTAGTATTAGGACAATCCCTCTTGTAGTGTCCTCTTCCATGACACTTAAAACACACTATGTCACTCAAGTCCCCGGTTTTAGCAACAGCTTTGCCTTTTTCTTTTGGGTCAAAGGAACTTGGGTTTCTTTTGGTGGAATTTGGAAAAGAAGAGTTTTCTTTTGGTGGATTGAATGGGCGTTTGTATTTTGGCTCAAATGGATTAGAAGGCTTTTTCTTTTTCTTTTGATTATCAAACTTAACAGCAAGTTTGCAAGTTTCATCGAAAGTCAAATTGGGTTGCACTTCTATCTTTTCAAGGATCTCCTTATCTAGACCAGCCATAAACCTCCCTAGTTTCAAATCCTCATTTTCCACTATTTCACAAATAATGGATAATCTTTCAAACTCTTTTACATACTCCTCCACACTACTACTACCTTGTTGCAAGGTACTCCATTTAACATACATGGATTGTTTGTAATTAGAAGGCACAAAACGTTCCCTAAGTTTCTTTCGTAGCTTGGTCCATGTAGAAATACGAGCTTTCCCATTGCTTTCTCGTTTTCTTTGGACTCCTTTCAACCAAGTTTCAGCATACTTGGCTATCTTCACCTTAGCAATCTTGTACTTTTGTTCATCTTCCTCAACGTCTTTGAACTCAAAGTACCTCTCAAGTGATTGCTCCCACTCCAAGTACTTCTCAGGGTCAAGAGTGCCATCAAAAAGGTCTACATCCACCTTTAGACTCTTGTCATCATATCTAGGAGGGTTTTGACGCCCATCCCTTTGTTCTTGTGTCAACAAACGAGCCATTAGAGCCATTATATTACCATGTAATTGCTCATTGGTTTCCAAGAGCCTTTGTTGGTTTTCCTCCATAATTCTAAGTCTCCTTTTGGTCAACGGTTTCATTTGGGTTTGCTTGATCCATTTGGACAGAAACAGCCCCCCTACCTGACGCGCCAAATGATGTAAAAACTAATAGATGAAATTAGTTTAAACAAGTTAATGAATCAAGCTTAAGCAAAGGATTGATTTTAGGTTGGTGTTTAGGTACGTTTATGTAGAATTTAGGTGTAGGTTTGCAAGGATTACTCACTTAACAAACAAGGATTTGAAGGCAAGGATTTCTCACTCAACCTACTAAGTTCAAATTGTATGGAAGGATTACTCACTTGACCACTCAATCTCTTCAAGTCTAACTTGGTACAAAAACCGGTTATTTCACAAACAAATAATCAGTTTTAAGTTCAAACAAAAGCTCTTTTTCATTGATCAAAATCTGATTACAAACTACCATTACATGCCTTTTATAAGCAACTAAAAGAACCAACAATCATTGCTTAACTTAAAGAAGCAAAAGACTGATTTATTTCAACTAGACAAAGAAGCTAAACTGAAGCCTAGAATTACGCCCACATGAGGCAGACTTTTAGGCTTCACATGCCCCTTAACTTCCTTCATTAAACTGATTTAAACTAGCAAAGAAAACAGCTACAAGAATTCAGCAAAACCGTTGGGGTAACACTTGTAACCCCCCCTTGATTCACGCCTCCTTCATTATTCATGCACTGAAGTTTCTCCTTGAATTCCTCTCCATTCCCACGTCTTTCCAACTGAAATGGCTGTTCAAAAGGCTTCAATTAACGTGCTCTAATGAGCAATTAAGCAAGTCAATCCATGATTAAAATCAAACGGACCATGGGCAGCAAAAGAATCCAAGGTTTGGTCTTCAAATGATTTCGCAAGTATCACTTCTTTGGATGAACCGTAACTTGGACTTGTGCTTGGACTTGGATGAAAATTGTGACTAGGACTAATAGGATTTTCGTGATTTGCATCACATTCAAACAAAGCTATTTGAATCAAATGTAAGTCAAATACATTCTACAAAGCTAATTGAATCAAATGAAAGTGAAACACATTCAAACAAAGCTAATTTAATCAAATGAAAGTCAAACACATTCAAACAAAGCTATTTGAAGAAAATGAAAGTCAAATACATTCTACAAAGCAAATTGAATCAAATGAATGTCAAACACAGTCAAACAAAGTTATTTGATTCAAATGAAAGTCAAATACATTCTACAAAGCTAATTGAATCAAATGAAAGTCAGACACATTCAAACAAAGCTGTTTGAATCAAATGAGAGTCAAATAAATTCAATCAAAGCTAATTAAATAAAATAAAAGTAAAATACATTCTACAAAGCTAATTGAATCAAATGAAAGTCAAACACATTCAAACAAAGTCTTTTAAATCAAATGAAAGTCAAACACATTCAAAAAAAGCTTTTTAATTTAAATGAATGTCAAACACATTCAAACAAAGCTATATAAATCAAATGAATGTCAAATACATTATACAAAGCTAATTGAATCAAATGAAAATCAAACACATTCAAACAAAGCTATTTGAAGAAAATGAAAGTCAAAATACATTCTACAAAGCAAATTGAAACAAATGAAAGTCAAACACAGTCAAACAAAGTTATTTGAGTCAAATGAAAGTCAAATACATTCTACAAAGCTAATTGAATCAAATGAAAGTCAAACTCATTCAAACAAAGCTATTTGAATCAAATGAAAGTCAAATACATTCTACAAAGCTAATTGAATCAAATGAAAGTCAAACACATTCAAACAAAGCTATTTGAATCAAATGAGAGTCAAATAAATTCAAACAAAGCTAATTAAATCAAATAAAAGTAAAATACATTCTACAAAGCTAATTGAATCAAATGAAAGTCAAACACATTCAAACAAAGCCTTTTAAATCAAATGAAAGTCAAACACATTCAAAAAAAACTTTTTAATTTAAATGAAAGTCAAACACATTCAAACAAAGCTATAGAAATCAAATGAAAGTGAAATGCATTCTACAAAGGAAATTGATCTAAATGAAATTCAAACACATTCAAACAAAGCTATTTGAATCAAATGAAAGTCAAATACATTCTACAAAGCTAATTGAATCAAATGAAAGTCAAACACATTCAACCAAAGCTAATTGAATCAAATGAAAGTCAAACACATTCAAACAAAGCTATTTTAATTAAATGAATGTCAAATACATTCTACAAAGCTAATTGAATCAAATGAAAGTCAAACACATTAAAAGCAAGCTATTTGAAGAAAATGAAAGTCAAATACATTCTACAAAGCAAATTGAATCAAATGAAAGTCAAACACAGTCAAAGAAAGTTATTTGATTAAAATGAAAGTCAAATACATTCTACAAAGCTAATTGAATCAAATGAAAGTCAAACAAATTCAAACAAAGCTATTTCAATCAAATGAGAGTCTAATACATTCTACAAAGCTAATTGAATCAAATGAAAGTCAAACACATTCAAACAAAGCTAATTGAATCAAATGAGAGTCAAGCACATTCAAACAAAGTTATTTTAATCAAATGAAAGTCAAATACATTCTACAACGCAATTGAATCAAATGAAATAAAAACACATTCAAACAAAGCTATTTGAATCAAATGAAAGTCAAACACATTCAAAAAAAGCTATTTGAATCAAATGAAAGTCAAACACATTCAAACAAAGCCTTTTAAATCAAATGAAAGTCAACACATTCAAACAAAGCTATATAAATCAAATGAAAGTGAAATGCATTCAAATAAAGCTATTTAAATCAAATGAAAGTCAAATACATTCTACAAAGCTAATTGAATCAAATGAAAGTCAAACACATTCAAACAAAGCTATTTGAATCAAATGGAAGTCAAACACATTCAAACAAAGCTAATTGAATCAAATGAAAGTCAAACACATTCAAACAAAGCTAATTAAATCAAATAAAAGTCAAATGCATTCTACAAAGCTAATTGAATCATATATAAGTCAAACACATTCAAATAAAGCTATTTGAATCAAATGAAAGTCAAATACATTCTACAAAGCTAATTGAATCAAATGAAAGTCAAACACATTCAAACAAAGCTATTTGAATCAAATGAAAGTCAAATACATTCTACTAAGCTAATTGAATCAAATGAAAGTCAAACACATTGAAACAAAGCTATTTGAATCAAATGACAGTCAAATACGTTCTACAAAGCTAATTGTATCAAATGAAAGTCAAACACATTCAAACAAAGCTATTTGAATAAAATTAAAGTGAAATGCATTCCACAAAGCTAATTGAATCAAATGAAAGTGAAACACATTCAAACAAAGCTATTTGAATAAAATGAGAGTCAAATACATTCAAACAAAGCTAATTAAATCAAATAAAAGTCAAATACATTCTACAAAGCTAATTGAATCAAATGAAAGTCAAACACATTCTAATAAAGCTAATTGAATAACTGAAAGTCAAATACATTCAACAAAGCGAATTAAATCAAATGAAAGTCAAACACATTCAAACAAAACTAATTGAATCAAATGAAAGTCAAACACATTCAAACAAAGCTATTTGAATCAAATGAAAGTCAAATACGTTCTACAAAGCTAATTGTATCAAATGAAAGTCAAACGCAATCAAATAAATCTATTTGAGTCAAATGAAAGTCAAACACATTCAAACAAAGCTATTTGAATCAAATGAGAGTCAATAACATTAAAATAAAGCTATTTGAATCAAATGAAAGTCAAATACATTCTACGAAGCTAATTGAATCAAATGAAAGTCAAACACATTCAAACAAAGCTATTTGAATCAAAGGAGAGTCAAATAAATTCAAACAAAGCTAATTAAATCAAATAAAAGTAAAATACATTCTACAAAGCTAATTGAATCAAATGAAAGTCAAACACATTCAAACAAAGCCTTTTAAATCAAATGAAAGTCAAACACATTCAAGAAAAGCTTTTTAATTTAAATGAATGTCAAACACATTCAAACAAAGCTATATAAATCAAATGAAAGTGAAATACATTCTACAAAGCAAATAGATCTAAATGAAATTCAAACACATTCAAACAAAGCTATTTGAATCAAATGACAGTCAAACACATTCTACAAAGCTAATTGAATCAATTGAAAGTCAAACACATTCAAACAAAGCTATTTGAATCAAATGAAAGTCAAATACATTCTACAAAGCTAATTGAATCAAATGAAAGTCAAACACATTCAAACAAAGCTAATTGAATCAAATGAAAGTCAAACACATTCAAACAAAGCTATTTGAAGAATATGAAAGTCAAATACATTCTACAAAGCAAATTGAATCAAATGAAAGTCAAACACAGTCAAACAAAGTTATTTTATTCAAATGAAAGTCAAATACATTCTACAAAGCTAGTTGAATCAAATGAAAGTCAAACACATTCAAACAAAGCTGTTTTAATCAAATGAGAGTCAAATAAATTCAATCAAAGCTAATTAAATAAAATAAAAGTAAAATACATTCTACAAAGCTAATTGAATCAAATGAAAGTCAAACACATTCAAACAAAGTCTTTTAAATCAAATGAAAGTCAAACACATTCAAAAAAAGCTTTTTAATTTAAATGAAAGTCAAACACATTCAAACAAAGCTATATAAATCCAATGAATGTGAAATGCATTCTACAAAGCAAATTGAATTAAATGAAATTCAAACACATTCAAACAAAGCTATTTGAATCAAATGAATGTCAAATACATTCTACAAAGCTAATTAAATCAAATGAAAGTCAAACACATTCAAACAAAGCTATTTGAGTCAAATGAAAGTCAAAATACATTCTACAAAGCAAATTGAAACAAATGAAAGTCAAACACAGTCAAACAAAGCTATTTGAATCAAATGAAAGTCAAATACATTCTACAAAGCAAATTGAATCAAATGAAATTCAAACACATTCAAACAAAGCTATTTGAATCAAATGAGAGTCAAATAAATTCAAACAAAGCTAATTAAATCAAATAAAAGTAAAATACATTCTACAAAGCTAATTGCATCAAATGAAAGTCAAATACATTCAAACAAAGCCTTTTAAATCAAATGAAAGTCAAACACATTCAAAAAAGCTTTTTATTTTAAATGATAGTCAAACACATTCAAATAAACCTATATGAATCAAATGAAAGTGAAATGCATTCTACAAAGCAAATTGAATTAAATGAAATTCAAACACATTCAAACAAAGCTATTTGAATCAAATAAAAGTTAAATACATTCTACTAAGCTAATTGAATCAAATGAAAGTCAAACACATTCAAACAAAGCTATTTGAATCAAATGACAGTCAAATACGTTCAAACAAAGCTATATAAATCAAATGAAAGTGAAATGCATTCTACAAAGCAAATTGATCTAAATGAAATTCAAACACATTCAAAATAAGCTAATTGAATTTAATGAAAGTCAAACACATTCAAACAAAGCTTTCGAATCAAGTGAAAGTCAAATACATTCTACAAAGCTAATTGAATCAAATGAAAGTCAAACACATTCAAACAAAGCTATTTGAATCAAATGAAAGTCAAATACATTCTACTAAGGTAATTGAATCAAATGAAAGTCAAACACATTCAAACAAAGATATTTGAATCAAATGACAGTCAAATACGTTCTACAAAGCTAATTGTATCAAATGAAAGTCAAACACATTCAAACAAAGCTATTTGAATAAATTGAAAGTGAAATGTATTCTACAAAGCTAATTGAATCAAATAAAAGTCAAACACAATCAAACAAAGTTATTTGATTCAAATGAAAGTCAAATACATTCTACAAAGCTAATTGAATCAAATGAAAGTCAAACACATTCAAATAAAGCTATTTCAATCAATTGAAAGTCAAATACATTCTACAAAGCTAATTGAATCAAATGAAAGTCAAACACATTCAAACAAAGCTGTTTGAATCAAAGGAGAGTCAAATAAATTCAAATAAAGCTAATTAAATCAAATAAAAGTAAAATACATTCCACAAAGCTAATTGAATCAAATGAAAGTCAAACACATTCAAACAAAGCCTTTTAAATCAAATGAAAGTCAAACACATTAAAAAAAAGCTTTTTAATTTAAATGAAAGTCAAACACATTCAAACAAAGCTATATAAATCAAATGAAAGTGAAATGCATTCTACAAAGCAAATTGAATTAAATGAAATTCAAACACATTTAAACAAAGTTATTTGAATCAAATGACAGTAAAATACATTCTACAAAGCTAATTGAATCAATTGAAAGTCAAACACATTCAAACAAAGCTATTTGAATCAAATGAAATTCAAATACATTCTACAAAGCTAATTGAATCAAATGAAAGTCAAACACATTCAAACAAAGCTAATTGAATCAAATGAAACTCAAACACATTCAAACAAAGCTATTTTAATTAAATGAATGTAAAATACATTCTACAAAGCTAATTGAATCAAATGAAAGTCAAACACATTCAAACAAAGCTATTTGAAGAAAATGAAAATGAAATACATTCTACAAAGCAAATTGAAACAAATGAAAGTCAAACACAGTCAAACAAAGTTATTTGACTCAAATGAAAGTCAAATACATTCTACAAAGCTAATTGAATCAAATGAAAGTCAAACACATTCAAACAAAGCTATTTGAATCAAATGAAAGTCAAACACATTCAAACAAAGATTTTGAATCAAATGAAAGTCAAATACATTCTACAAAGCTAATTGAATCAAATGAAAGTCAAACACATTCAAATAAAGCTATTTCAATCAATTGAAAGTCAAATACATTCTACAAAGCTAATTGAATCAAATGAAAGTCAAACACATTCAAACAAAGCTATTTGAATCAAAGGAGAGTCAAATAAATTCAAACAAAGCTAATTAAATCAAATAAAAGTAAAATACATTCCACAAAGCTAATTGAATCAAATGAAAGTCAAACACATTCAAACAAAGCCTTTTAAATCAAATGAAAGTCAAACACATTCAAAAAAAGCTTTTTAATTTAAATGAAAGTCAAACACATTCAAACAAAGCTATATAAATCAAATGAAAGTGAAATACATTCTACCAAGCAAATTGATCTAAATGAAATTCAAACACATTCAAACAAAGCTATTTGAATCAAATGACAGTCAAACATATTCTACAAAGCTAATTGAATCAATTGAAAGTCAAACACATTCAAACAAAGCTATTTGAATCAAATGAAAGTCAAATACATTCTACAAAGCTAATTGAATCAAATGAAAGTCAAACACATTCAAACAAAGCTATTTGAATCAAATGAAAGTCAAACACATTCAAACAAAGCTATTTTAATTAAATGAATGTCAAATACATTCTACAAAGCTAATTGAATTAAATGAAAGTCAAACACATTCAAACAAAGCTATTTGAAGAAAACGAAAGTCAAATACATTCTACAAAGCAAATTGAATCAAATGAAAGTCAAACACAGTCAAACAAAGTTATTTGATTCAAATGAAAGTCTAATACATTCTACAAAGCTAATTGAATCAAATGAAAGTCAAACACATTCAAACAAAGCTAATTAAATCATATAAAAGTCAAATACATTCTACAAAGCTAATTGAATCATATAAAAGTGAAACACATTCAAACAAAGCTAATTGAATCAAATCGAAGTCAAATACATTCTACAAAGCTAATTGAATTAAATTAAAGTCGAACACATTCAAAATAAGCTAATTGAATTAAATGAAAGTCAAACACATTCAAACAAAGCTTTCGAATCAAGTGAAAGTCAAATACATTCTACAAAGCTAATTGAATCAAATGAAAGTCAAACACATTCAAACAAAGCTATTTGAAGAAAATGAAAGTTAAATACATTCTACAATGCAAATTGAAACAAATGAAAGTCAAACACAGTCAAACAAAGTTATTTGACTCAAATGAAAGTCAAATACATTTTACAAAGCTAATTGAATCAAATGAAAGTCAAACACATTCAAATGAAGCTATTTGAATCAAATGAAAGTCAAATACGTTCTACGAAGCTAATTGTATCAAATGAAAGTCAAATAAATTCAAACAAAGCTGTTTCAATCAAATGACAGTCAAATACGTTCTACAAAGCTATTTGAATCAAATGAGAGTCAAATACATTCAAACAAAGCTAATTAAATCAAAAAAAAGTCAAATACATTCTACAAAGCTAATTGAATCAAATGAAAGTCAAACACATTCAAACAAAGCTATTTGAAGAAAATGAAAGTTAAATACATTCTACAATGCAAATTGAAACAAATGAAAGTCAAACACAGTCAAACAAAGTTATTTGACTCAAATGAAAGTCAAATACATTTTACAAAGCTAATTGAATCAAATGAAAGTCAAACACATTCAAATGAAGCTATTTGAATCAAATGAAAGTCAAATACGTTCTACGAAGCTAATTGTATCAAATGAAAGTCAAATAAATTCAAACAAAGCTGTTTCAATCAAATGACAGTCAAATACGTTCTACAAAGCTATTTGAATCAAATGAGAGTCAAATACATTCAAACAAAGCTAATTAAATCAAATAAAAGTCAAATACATTCTACAAAGCTAATTGAATCAAATGAAAGTCAAACACATTCAAACAAAGCTAATTGTATTAACTGAAAGTCAAATACATTCAACAAAGCGAATTGAATCAAATGAAAGTAAAACACATTCAAACAAAGCTAATTGAATCAAATGAAAGTCAAACACATTCAAACAAAGATTTCGTATTAAATGAAAGTCAAATACATTCTACAAAGCTAATTGAATCAAATGAAAGTCAAATACATTCAAATAAAGCTATTTTAATCAAATGAAAGTCAAATACATTCTACAAAGCTAATTGAATCAAATGAAAGTCAAACACATTCAAACAAAGCTATTTGAATCAAATGAGAAGTCAAACACATTCAAACAAAGCTATTTGAATCAAATGAAAGTCAAATACATTCTACAAAGCTAATTTGAATCAAATGAAAGTCAAACACATTCAAACAAAGCTATTTGAAGCAAAATCGAAAGTCAAATACATTCTACAAAGAAAATTGAATCAAATGAAAGTCAAACACAGTCAAACAAAGTTATTTGATTCAAATGAAAGTCAAATACATTCTACAAAGCTAATTGAATCAAATGAAAGTCAAACACATTCAAACAAAGCTATTTGAATCAAATGAAAGTCAAATACATTCTACAAAGCTAGATGGAATCAAATGAAAAGTCAAACAAAAAAAAAAAACAATCAAACAAAGTTATTTGATTCAAATGAAAGTCAAATACATTCTACAAAGCTAATTGAATCAAATGAAAGTCAAACACATTCAAATAAAGCTATTTTCAATCAATTGAAAGTCAAATACATTCTACAAAGCTAATTGAATCAAATGAAAGTCAAACACATTCAAACAAAGCTGTTTGAATCAAAGGAGAGTCAAATAAATTCAAATAAAGCTAATTAAATCAAATAAAAGTAAAATAAATTCCACAAAGCTAATTGAATCAAATGAAAGTCAAACACATTCAAACAAAGCCTTTTAAATCAAATGAAAGTCAAACACATTAAAAAAAGCTTTTTAATTTAAATGAAAGTCAAACACATTCAAACAAAGCTATATAAATCAAATGAAAGTGAAATGCATTCTACAAAGCAAATTGAATTAAATGAAATTCAAACACATTTAAACAAAGGTATTTGAATCAAATGACAGTCAAAATACATTCTACAAAGCTAATTGAATCAATTGAAAGTCAAACACATTCAAACAAAGCTATTTGAATCAAATGAAAGTCAAATACATTCTACAAAGCTAATTGAATCAAATGAAAGTCAAACACATTCAAACAAAGCTAATTTAATCAAATGAAACTCAAACACATTCAATAAAAGCTATTTTAATTAAATGAATGTCAAATACATTCTACAAAGCTAATTGAATCAAATGAAAGTCAAACACATTCAAACAAAGCTATTTGAAGAAAATGAAAATGAAATACATTCTACAAAGCTAATTGAAACAAATGAAAGTCAAACACAGTCAAACAAAGTTATTTGACTCAAATGAAAGTCAAATACATTCTACAAAGCTAATTGAATCAAATGAAAGTCAAACACATTCAAACAAAGCTATTTGAATCAAATGAAAGTCAAACACATTCAAACAAAGATTTTGAATCAAATGAAAGTCAAATACATTCTACAAAGCTAATTGAATCAAATGAAAGTCAAACACATTCAAATAAAGCTATTTCAATCAATTGAAAGTCAAATACATTCTACAAAGCTAATTGAATCAAATGAAAGTCAAACACATTCAAACAAAGCTATTTGAATCAAAGGAGAGTCAAATAAATTCAAACAAAGCTAATTAAATCAAATAAAAGTAAAATACATTCCACAAAGCTAATTGAATCAAATGAAAGTCAAACACATTCAAACAAAGCCTTTTAAATTAAATGAAAGTCAAACACATTCAAAAAAAGCTTTTTAATTTAAATGAAAGTCAAACACATTCAAACAAAGCTATATAAATCAAATGAAAGTGAAATACATTCTACCAAGCAAATTGATCTAAATGAAATTCAAACACATTCAAACAAAGCTATTTGAATCAAATGACAGTCAAACATATTCTACAAAGCTAATTGAATCAATTGAAAGTCAAACACATTCAAACATAGCTATTTGAATCAAATGAAAGTCAAATACATTCTACAAAGCTAATTGAATCAAATGAAAGTCAAACACATTCAAACAAAGCTATTTGAATCAAATGAAAGTCAAACACATTCAAACAAAGCTATTTTAATTAAATGAATGTCAAATACATTCTACAAAGCTAATTGAATTAAATGAAAGTCAAACACATTCAAACAAAGCTATTTGAAGAAACGAAAGTCAAATACATTCTACAAAGCAAATTGAATCAAATGAAAGTCAAACACAGTCAAACAAAGTTATTTGATTCAAATGAAAGTCTAATACATTCTACAAAGCTAATTGAATCAAATGAAAGTCAAACACATTCAAACAAAGCTAATTAAATCATATAAAAGTCAAATACATTCTACAAAGCTAATTGAATCATATAAAAGTCAAAACACATTCAAACAAAGCTAATTGAATCAAATCGAAGTCAAATACATTCTACAAAGCTAATTGAATTAAATTAAAGTCGAACACATTCAAAATAAGCTAATTGAATTAAATGAAAGTCAAACACATTCAAACAAAGCTTTCGAATCAAGTGAAAGTCAAATACATTCTACAAAGCTAATTGAATCAAATGAAAGTCAAACACATTCAAACAAAGCTATTTGAAGAAAATGAAAGTTAAATACATTCTACAATGCAAATTGAAACAAATGAAAGTCAAACACAGTCAAACAAAGTTATTTGACTCAAATGAAAGTCAAATACATTTTACAAAGCTAATTGAATCAAATGAAAGTCAAACACATTCAAATGAAGCTATTTGAATCAAATGAAAGTCAAATACGTTCTACGAAGCTAATTGTATCAAATGAAAGTCAAATAAATTCAAACAAAGCTGTTTCAATCAAATGACAGTCAAATACGTTCTACAAAGCTATTTGAATCAAATGAGAGTCAAATACATTCAAACAAAGCTAATTAAATCAAATAAAAGTCAAATACATTCTACAAAGCTAATTGAATCAAATGAAAGTCAAACACATTCAAACAAAGCTAATTGTATTAACTGAAAGTCAAATACATTCAACAAAGCGAATTGAATCAAATGAAAGTAAAACACATTCAAACAAAGCTAATTGAATCAAATAAAGTCAAACACATTCAAACAAAGATTTCGTATTAAATGAAAGTCAAATACATTCTACAAAGCTAATTGAATCAAATGAAAGTCAAATACATTCAAATAAAGCTATTTTAATCAAATGAAAGTCAAATACATTCTACAAAGCTAATTGAATCAAATGAAAGTCAAACACATTCAAACAAAGCTATTTGAATCAAATGAGAGTCAAACACAATTAAACAAAGCTATTTTAAATAAATGAATGTCAAATACATTCTACAAAGCTAATTGAATCAAATGAAAGTCAAACACATTCAAACAAAGCTATTTGAAGAAAACGAAAGTCAAATACATTCTACAAAGCAAATTGAATCAAATGAAAGTCAAACACAGTCAAACAAAGTTATTTGATTCAAATGAAAGTCAAATACATTCTACAAAGCTAATTGAATAAAATGAATGTCAAACACATTCAAACAAAGCTATTTGAATCAATTGAAAGTCAAATACATTCTACAAATCTGATGGAATCAAATGAAAGTCAAACACATTCAAACAAAGATTTTGAATCAAATGAAAGCCAAATACATTCTACAAAGCTAATTGAATCAAATGAAAGTCAAACACATTCAAACAAAGCTATTTTAATTAAATGAATCTCAAATACATTCTACAAAGCTAATTGAATCAAATGAAAGTCAAACATATTCAAACAAAGCTATTTGAATCAAAGGAGAGTCAAATAAATTCAAACAAAGCTAATTAAATCAAATAAAAGTAAAATAAATTCCACAAAGCTAATTGAAGCAAACGAAAGTCAAACACATTCAAACAAAGCCTTTTAAATCAAATGAAAGTCAAACACATTCAAAAAAGCTTTTTAATTTAAATGAAAGTCAAACACATTCAAACAAAGCTATATAAATCAAATGAAAGTGAAATACATTCTACCAAGCAAATTGATCTAAATGAAATTCAAACACATTCAAACAAAGCTATTTGAATCAAATGACAGTCAAACATATTCTATAAAGCTAATTGAATCAATTGAAAGTCAAACACATTCAAACAAAGCTATTTGAATCAAATGAAAGTCAAATACATTCTACAAAGCTAATTGAATCAAATGAAAGTCAAACACATTCAAACAAAGCTATTTGAATCAAATGAGAGTCAAACACATTCAAACAAAGCTATTTTAAATTAAATGAATGTCAAATACATTCTACAAAGCTAATTGAATCAAATGAAAGTCAAACACATTCAAACAAAGCTATTTGAAGAAAACGAAAGTCAAATACATTCTACAAAGCAAATTGAATCAAATGAAAGTCAAACACAGTCAAACAAAGTTATTTGATTCAAATGAAAGTCAAATACATTCTACAAAGCTAATTGAATAAAATGAATGTCAAACACATTCAAACAAAGCTATTTGAATCAATTGAAAGTCAAATACATTCTACAAATCTGATGGAATCAAATGAAAGTCAAACACATTCAAACAAAGATTTTGAATCAAATGAAAGCCAAATACATTCTACAAAGCTAATTGAATCAAATGAAAGTCAAACACATTCAAACAAAGCTATTTTAATTAAATGAATCTCAAATACATTCTACAAAGCTAATTGAATCAAATGAAAGTCAAACACATTCAAACAAAGCTATTTGAATCAAAGGAGAGTCAAATAAATTCAAACAAAGCTAATTAAATCAAATAAAAGTAAAATAAATTCCACAAAGCTAATTGAATCAAATGAAAGTCAAAACACATTCAAACAAAGCCTTTTAAATCAAATGAAAGTCAAACAATTCAAAAAAAGCTTTTTAATTTAAATGAAAGTCAAACACATTCAAACAAAGCTATATAAATCAAATGAAAGTGAAATACATTCTACCAAGCAAATTGATCTAAATGAAATTCAAACACATTCAAACAAAGCTATTTGAATCAAATGACAGTCAAACATATTCTACAAAGCTAATTGAATCAATTGAAAGTCAAACACATTCAAACAAAGCTATTTGAATCAAATGAAAGTCAAATACATTCTACAAAGCTAATTGAATCAAATGAAAGTCAAACACATTCAAACAAAGCTATTTGAATCAAATGAAAGTCAAACACATTCAATTAAAGCTATTTTAATTAAATGAATGTCAAATACATTCTACAAAGCTAATTGAATTAAATGAAAGTCAAACACATTCAAACAAAGCTATTTGAAGAAAACGAAAGTCAAATACATTCTACAAAGCAAATTGAATCAAATGAAAGTCAAACACAGTCAAACAAAGTTATTTGATTCAAATGAAAGTCTAATACATTCTACAAAGCTAATTGAATCAAATGAAAGTCAAACACATTCAAACAAAGCTATTTGA
This sequence comes from Chenopodium quinoa, assembly GCF_001683475.1. NCBI lineage: Eukaryota > Viridiplantae > Streptophyta > Magnoliopsida > Caryophyllales > Amaranthaceae > Chenopodium > Chenopodium quinoa. The sequence goes on along the minus strand of NW_018744499.1, from coordinate 83,730 downwards.
ATCAAATGAAAGTCAAACACATTCAAACAAAGATTTTGAATCAAATGAAAGTCAAATACATTCTACAAAGCTAATTGAATCAAATGAAAGTCAAACACATTCAAATAAAGCTATTTCAATCAATTGAAAGTCAAATACATTCTACAAAGCTAATTGAATCAAATGAAAGTCAAACACATTCAAACAAAGCTATTTGAATCAAAGGAGAGTCAAATAAATTCAAACAAAGCTAATTAAATCAAATAAAAGTAAAATACATTCCACAAAGCTAATTGAATCAAATGAAAGTCAAACACATTCAAACAAAGCCTTTTAAATTAAATGAAAGTCAAACACATTCAAAAAAAGCTTTTTAATTTAAATGAAAGTCAAACACATTCAAACAAAGCTATATAAATCAAATGAAAGTGAAATACATTCTACCAAGCAAATTGATCTAAATGAAATTCAAACACATTCAAACAAAGCTATTTGAATCAAATGACAGTCAAACATATTCTACAAAGCTAATTGAATCAATTGAAAGTCAAACACATTCAAACATAGCTATTTGAATCAAATGAAAGTCAAATACATTCTACAAAGCTAATTGAATCAAATGAAAGTCAAACACATTCAAACAAAGCTATTTGAATCAAATGAAAGTCAAACACATTCAAACAAAGCTATTTTAATTAAATGAATGTCAAATACATTCTACAAAGCTAATTGAATTAAATGAAAGTCAAACACATTCAAACAAAGCTATTTGAAAAAGTCAAATACATTCTACAAAGCAAATTGAATCAAATGAAAGTCAAACACAGTCAAACAAAGTTATTTGATTCAAATGAAAGTCTAATACATTCTACAAAGCTAATTGAATCAAATGAAAGTCAAACACATTCAAACAAAGCTAATTAAATCATATAAAAGTCAAATACATTCTACAAAGCTAATTGAATCATATAAAAGTCAAACACATTCAAACAAAGCTAATTGAATCAAATCGAAGTCAAATACATTCTACAAAGCTAATTGAATTAAATTAAAGTCGAACACATTCAAAATAAGCTAATTGAATTAAATGAAAGTCAAACACATTCAAACAAAGCTTTCGAATCAAGTGAAAGTCAAATACATTCTACAAAGCTAATTGAATCAAATGAAAGTCAAACACATTCAAACAAAGCTATTTGAAGAAAATGAAAGTTAAATACATTCTACAATGCAAATTGAAACAAATGAAAGTCAAACACAGTCAAACAAAGTTATTTGACTCAAATGAAAGTCAAATACATTTTACAAAGCTAATTGAATCAAATGAAAGTCAAACACATTCAAATGAAGCTATTTGAATCAAATGAAAGTCAAATACGTTCTACGAAGCTAATTGTATCAAATGAAAGTCAAATAAATTCAAACAAAGCTGTTTCAATCAAATGACAGTCAAATACGTTCTACAAAGCTATTTGAATCAAATGAGAGTCAAATACATTCAAACAAAGCTAATTAAATCAAATAAAAGTCAAATACATTCTACAAAGCTAATTGAATCAAATGAAAGTCAAACACATTCAAACAAAGCTAATTGTATTAACTGAAAGTCAAATACATTCAACAAAGCGAATTGAATCAAATGAAAGTAAAACACATTCAAACAAAGCTAATTGAATCAAATGAAAGTCAAACACATTCAAACAAAGATTTCGTATTAAATGAAAGTCAAATACATTCTACAAAGCTAATTGAATCAAATGAAAGTCAAATACATTCAAATAAAGCTATTTTAATCAAATGAAAGTCAAATACATTCTACAAAGCTAATTGAATCAAATGAAAGTCAAACACATTCAAACAAAGCTATTTGAATCAAATGAGAGTCAAACACAATTAAACAAAGCTATTTTAAATAAATGAATGTCAAATACATTCTACAAAGCTAATTGAATCAAATGAAAGTCAAACACATTCAAACAAAGCTATTTGAAGAAAACGAAAGTCAAATACATTCTACAAAGCAAATTGAATCAAATGAAAGTCAAACACAGTCAAACAAAGTTATTTGATTCAAATGAAAGTCAAATACATTCTACAAAGCTAATTGAATAAAATGAATGTCAAACACATTCAAACAAAGCTATTTGAATCAATTGAAAGTCAAATACATTCTACAAATCTGATGGAATCAAATGAAAGTCAAACACATTCAAACAAAGATTTTGAATCAAATGAAAGCCAAATACATTCTACAAAGCTAATTGAATCAAATGAAAGTCAAACACATTCAAACAAAGCTATTTTAATTAAATGAATCTCAAATACATTCTACAAAGCTAATTGAATCAAATGAAAGTCAAACATATTCAAACAAAGCTATTTGAATCAAAGGAGAGTCAAATAAATTCAAACAAAGCTAATTAAATCAAATAAAAGTAAAATAAATTCCACAAAGCTAATTGAAGCAAACGAAAGTCAAACACATTCAAAACAAAGCCTTTTAAATCAAATGAAAGTCAAACACATTCAAAAAAAGCTTTTTTAATTTAAATGAAAGTCAAACACATTCAAACAAAGCTATATAAATCAAATGAAAGTGAAATACATTCTACAAGCAAATTGATCTAAATGAAATTCAAACACATTCAAACAAAGCTATTTTGAATCAAATGACAGTCAAACATATTCTATAAAGCTAATTGAATCAATTGAAAGTCAAACACATTCAAACAAAAGCTATTTGAATCAAATGAAAGTCAAATACATTCTACAAAGCTAATTGAATCAAATGAAAGTCAAACACATTCAAACAAAGCTATTTGAATCAAATGAGAGTCAAACACATTCAAACAAAGCTATTTTAAAATAAATGAATGTCAAATACATTCTACAAAGCTAATTGAATCAAATGAAAGTCAAACACATTCAAACAAAGCTATTTGAAGAAAACGAAAGTCAAATACATTCTACAAAGCAAATTGAATCAAATGAAAGTCAAACACAGTCAAACAAAGTTATTTTGATTCAAATGAAAGTCAAATACATTCTACAAAGCTAATTGAATAAAATGAAAGTCAAACACATTCAAACAAAGCTATTTCTGAATACATTTAATTGAAAGTCAAACACATTCAAAAAAGATTTTGAATCAAATGAAAGTCAAATACATTCTACAAAGCTAATTGAATCAAATGAAAGTCAAACACATTCAAACAAAAGCTATTTTGAATTAAATCGAATGTCAAATACATTCTACAAATGCTAATTGAATCAAATGAAAGTCAAACACATTCAAACAAAGCTATTTGAATCAAAGTGAAAGTCAAACAATTCAAACAAAGCTAATTAAATCAAATAAAAGTACAAATAAATTCCACAAAGCTAATTGAATCAAAGAAAGTCAAACACATTCAAACAAAGCTAATTGAAATCAAATGAAAGTCAAACACATTCAAAAAAGCTAATTGAATAAATGAAAGTCAAACACATTCAAACAAAGCTATTAATTAAATTCAAACAAATGAAAGTCAACACATTCAAACAAAGCTATATTGAATCAAATGAAAGTCAAACACATTCAAACAAAGCTATTTGAATCAAAATGAAAGTCAATTACACATTTCAAACAAAGCTATTTGAAATCAAATGAAAGTCAAATACATTCTACAAAGCTAATTGAATCAAATGAAAGTCAAACACATTCAAACAAAGCTATTTGAATCAAATGAAAGTCAAAATACATTCTACAAAGCTAATTTGAATCAAATTGAAAGTCAAACACATTCAAACAATTGAATCAAATGAAAGTCAAACACATTCAAACAAAGCTATATTTAAATCAAATGAAAAGTGTCAAATAATATTCTACAAAGCTAATTGAAATTACAATAAAAATGAAAGTTCAAACACATTCAAACAAAGCTATTTGAATCAAATGAAAGTCAAATACATTCTAACAAAGCTAATTGAATCAAATGAAAGTCAAACACATTCAAAACAAAGCTAATTGAATCAAACTTGAAAAGGTCAAATACATTCTACAAAGCTAATTGAATCAAATGAAAGTCAAACACATTCAAACAATAGCTAATTGAATCAAATGAAAGTCAAACACATTCAAACAAAGCTATTTTAATTCAAATGAAATAAATACATTCCTACAAAGCTATTGAATCAAATGAAAGTCAAACACATTCAAACAAAGCTATTTGAAAAAATGAAAGTCAAATACATTCTACAAAGCAAATTGAAATCAAATGAAAGTCAAACACATCAAACAAAGTTAATTAAATGAAAGTCAAATACATTCACAAAGCAATTGAATAAAATGAAATGTCAAATACATTCTACAAAGCTAATTGAATCAAATGAAAGTCAAACACATTCAAACAAAATTTGAATCAAATGAAAGTCAAATACATTCTAAACAAAGCTAATTGAATCAAAATGAAAGTCAAACACATTCAAACAAAGTATTTTGAATCAAATGAAAGTCAAATACATTCTACAAAGCTAATTGAATCAAATGAAAGTCAAACACATTCAAACAAAGCTATTTGAATCAAATCAAATAAATTCAAACAAAGCTAATTAAATCAAATAAAAGTAAATACATTCTACAAAGCTAATTGAATCAAATGAAAGTCAAACACATTCAAACAAAGCTTTTAAATCAAATGAAAGTCAAAATTCAAAAAAAGCTTTTTAATTTAAATGAAAGTCAAACACATTCAAACAAAGCTATATAAATCAAATGAAAGTGAAATGCATTCTACAAAGCAAATTGATCTAAATTTCAAACACATTCAAACAAAGCTATTTGAATCAAATGACAGTCAAACAATTCTACAAAGCTAATTGAATCAAATGAAAGTCAAACACATTCAAACAAAGCTATTTGAATCAAATGAAAGTCAAATACATTCTACAAAGCTAATTGAATCAAATGAAAGTCAAAACATTCAAACAAAGCTAATTGAATCAAATGAAAGTCAAACACATTCAAACAAAGCTATTTAATTAAATGAATGTCAAATACATTCTACAAAGCTAATTGAATCAAATGAAAGTCAAACACATTCAAACAAAGCTATTTGAAAAATGAAAGTCAAATACATTCTACAAAGCAAATTGAATTAAATGAAAGTCAAACACATCAAACAAAGTTATTTGATTCAAATGAAAGTCATTCTACAAAGCTAATTGAATGAAATGAAAGTCAAACACATTCAAACAAGCTAATTAAATCAAATAAAAGTCAAATACATTCTACAAAGCTAATTGAATCAAAAAAGTCAAACACATTCAAACAAAGCTAATTCAATCAAATGGAAGTCAAATACATTCTACAAAGCTAATTGAATTAAATTAAAGTCAAACACATTCAAAAAAGCTAATTGAATTTAATCAAACACATTCAACAATAATCAATGAAAGTCAAATACATTCTACAAAGCTAATTGAAACAAATGAAAGTCAAACACATTCAAATAAAGCTATTTGAATCAAATGAAAGTCAAATACATTCTACAAAGCTAATTGAATCAAATGAAAGTCAAACACATTCAAACAAAGCTATTTGAATCAAACAGTCAAATAAATTCAAACAAAGCTAATTAAATCAAATAAAAGTAAAATACATTCTACAAAGCTAATTGAATCAAATGAAAGTCAAACACATTCAAACAAAGCCTTTTAAATCAAATGAAAGTCAAACACATTAAAAAAAAGCTTTTTAATTTAAATGAAAGTCAAACACATTCAAACAAAGCTATATAAATCAAATGAAAGTGAAATGCATTCTACAAAGCAAATTGATCTAAATCAAGTTCAAACACATTCAAACAAAGCTATTTGAATCAAATGACAGTCAAACACATTCTACAAAGCTAATTGAATCAATTGAAAGTCAAACACATTCAAACAAAGCTATTTGAATCAAATGAAAGTCAAATACATTCTACAAAGCTAATTGAATCAAATGAAAGTCAAACACATTCAAACAAAGCTAATTGAATCAAATGAAAGTCAAACACATTCAAACAAAGCTATTTTAATTAAATGAATGTCAAATACATTCTACAAAGCTAATTGAATCAAATGAAAGTCAAACACATTCAAACAAAGCTATTTGAAAATGAAAGTCAAATACATTCTACAAAGCAAATTGAATCAAATGAAAGTCAAACACATCAAACAAAGTTATTTGATTCAAATGAAAGTCAAATACATTCTACAAGCTAATTGAATCAAATGAAAGTCAAACACATTCAAACAAAGCTAATTAAATCAAATAAAAGTCAAATACATTCTACAAAGCTAATTGAATCAATAAAAGTCAAACTTCAAACAAGCTAATTCAATCAAATGAAGTCAAATACATTCTACAAAGCTAATTGAATTAAATTAAAGTCAAACACATTCAAAAAAGCTAATTCGAAAGTCAAACACATTCAAAAAATAATGAAAGTCAAATACATTCTACAAAGCTAATTGAATCAAATGAAAGTCAAACACATTCAAATAAAGCTATTTGAATCAAATGAAAGTCAAATACATTCTACAAAGCTAATTGAATCAAATGAAAGTCAAACACATTCAAACAAAGCTATTTGAATCAAATCAAATAAATTCAAACAAAGCTAATTAAATCAAATAAAAGTAAAATACATTCTACAAAGCTAATTGAATCAAATGAAAGTCAAACACATTCAAACAAAGCCTTTTAATCAAATGAAAGTCAAACACATTCAAAAAAAGCTTTTAATTAAATGAAAGTCAAACACATTCAAACAAAGCTATATAAATCAAATGAAAGTGAAATGCATTCTACAAAGCAAATTGAATCTAAATGAAATTCAAACACATTCAAACAAAGCTATTTGAATCAAATGACAGTCAAAACATTCTACAAAGCTAATTGAATCAATTGAAAGTCAAACACATTCAAACAAAGCTATTTGAATCAAATGAAAGTCAAATACATTCTACAAAGCTAATTGAATCAAATGAAAGTCAAACACATTCAAACAAAGCTAATTGAATCAAATGAAAGTCAAACACATTCAAACAAAGCTATTTTAATTAAATGAATGTCAAATACATTCTACAAAGCTTTGAATCAAATGAAAGTCAAACACATTCAAACAAAGCTATTTGAAAAAATGAAAGTCAAATACATTCTATTGAATTAAATGAAAGTCAAACACAGTCAAACAAAGTTATTTGATCAAATGAAAGTCAAATACATTCTAACAGCTAATTGAATGAAATGAAAGTCAAACACATTCAAACAAAGCTAATTAAATCAAATAAAAAGTCAAATCATTCTACAAAGCTAATTGAATCAATAAAGTCAAACACATTCAAACAAAGCTAATTCAATCAAATGAAGTCAAATACATTCTACAAAGCTAATTGAATTAAATTAAAGTCAAACACATTCAAAAAAGCTAATTGAATGAAAGTCAAACACATTCAAACAAAATCAAGTGAAAGTCAAATACATTCTACAAAGCTAATTGAACAAATGAAAGTCAAACACATTCAAACAAATGAAAGTCAAATACATTCTACAAAGCTAATTGAATCAAATGAAAGTCAAACACATTCAAACAAAGCTATTTGAATCAAATGAAAGTCAAATACATTCTACAAAGCTAATTGAAACAAATGAAAGTCAAACACATTTAAAGCTATTTGAATCAAATGAATTCAAATACATTCTACAAAGCTAATTGAATCAAATGAAAGTCAAACACATTCAAACAAAGCTATTTGAATCAAATGAGAGTCAAATAATTCAAACAAAGCTAATTAAATCAAATAAAAGTAAAATACATTCTACAAAGCTAATTGATCAAATGAAAGTCAAACACATTCAAACAAAGCAAATCAAATGAAAGTCAAACACATTCAAAAAAAGCTTGAAAGTCAAACACATTCAAACAAAGCTATATAAATCAAATGAAAGTGAAATGCATTCTACAAAGCAAATTGAATAAATGAAATTCAAACACATTCAAACAAAGCTATTTGAATCAAATGACAGTCAAATACATTCTACAAAGCTAATTGAATCAATTGAAAGTCAAACACATTCAAACAAAGCTATTTGAATCAAATGAAAGTCAAATACATTCTACAAAGCTAATTGAATCAAAAAAGTCAAAGCTAAGTCAAATACATTCTACAAAGCTAATTGAAGTCAAACACATTCAAACTAACAAAGTCAAGAATCAAATGAAAGTCAAATACATTCTACAAAGCTAATTGAATCAACAAACACATTCAAAAAAGCTATTTTCAAATGAAAGTCAAATACATTGCTAATTGAATCAAATGAAAGTCAAACACATTCAAACAAAGCTATTTGAATCAAATGAAAGTCAAATACATTCTACAAAGCTAATTGAAACAAATGAAAGTCAAACACATTCAAATAAAGCTATTTGAATCAAATGAAAGTTCAAATACATTCTACAAAGCTAATTGAATCAAATGAAAGTCAAACACATTCAAACAAAGCTATTTGAATCAAATGAGAGTCAAATAAATTCAAACAAAAGCCTAATTAAATCAAATAAAAGTAAAATACATTCTACAAAGCTAATTGAATCAAATGAAAGTCAAACACATTCAAACAAAGCCTTTTAAATCAAATGAAAGTCAAACACATTCAAAAAAAGCTTTTTAATTTAAATGAAAGTCAAACACATTCAAACAAAGCTATATAAATCAAATGAAAGTGAAATGCATTCTACAAAGCAAATTGAATTAAATGAAATTCAAACACATTCAAACAAAGCTATTTGAATCAAATGACAGTCAAATACATTCTACAAAGCTAATTGAATCAAATTGAAAGTCAAACACATTCAAACAAAGCTATTTGAATCAAATGAAAGTCAAATACATTCTACAAAGCTAATTGAATCAAATGAAAGTCAAACACATTCAAAAAAAGCTAATTGAATCAAATGAAAGTCAAACACATTCAAACAAAGCTATTTTAATTAAATGAATGTCAAATACATTCTACAAAGCTAATTGAATCAAATGAAAGTCAAACACATTCAAACAAAGCTATTTGAATCAAATGAAAGTCAAATACATTCTACAAAGCTAATTGAATCAAATGAAAGTCAAACACATTCAAACAAAGCTATTTGAATCAAATCAAATAAATTCAAACAAAGCTAATTAAATCAAATAAAAGTAAAATACATTCTACAAAGCTAATTGAATCAAATGAAAGTCAAACACATTCAAACAAAGCTATTTGAATCAAATGAAGTCAAATACATTCTACAAAGCTAATTGAATCAAAAAAGTCAAACACATTCAAACAAAGCTATTGAATCAAATGAAAGTTAAATACATTCAACAAAGCTAATTGAATCAAATGAAAGTCAAACACATTCAAACAAAGCTAATTGAATCAAATGAAAGTCAAACATTCAAACAAAGCTATTTTAATCAAATGAAAGTCAAAACATTCTACAAACTAATTGAATCAAATGAAAGTAAAACACATTCAAACAAAGCTATTTGAAGAAATGAAAGTCAAGCAAATTGAAACAAATGAAAGTCAAACATTCAAACACTCAAATGAAAGTCAAATACATTCTACAAAGCTAATTGAATCAAATGAAAGTCAAACACATTCAAACAAAGCTATTTGAATCAAATGAAAGTCAAATACACAAGTATCAAATGAAAGTCAAAAATCAAAGTCAAATGAAAGTCAAACACATTCAAACAAAGTTGTTTAAATTAAATGAAAGTGAAATGTATTCTACAAAGCTAATTGAATCAAATGAAAGTTAAACAATTTAAACAAAGCTATTTGAATCAAATGAGAGTCAATACATTCTACAAAGCTAATTGAATCAAATGAAAGTCAAACACATTCAAACAAAGCAAATACATTCAACAAAGCTAATTGAATCAAATGAAAGTCAAACACATTCAAAAAAGCTAATTGAATCAAATGAAAGTCAAACACATTCAAACAAAGCTATTTTAATCAAATGAAAGTCAAATACATTCTACAAAGCTAATTGAATCAAATGAAAGTAAAACACATTCAAACAAAGCTATTTGAATCAAATGAAAGTCAAACACATTCAAACAAAGCTATTTGAATCAAATGAGAGTCAAATACATTAAAACAAAGCTAATTAAATCAAATAAAAGTCTAATACATTCTACAAAGCTAATTGAATTAAATTAAAGTCAAACATTCAAACAAAGCTAATTGAATCAAATGAAAGTCAAACACATTCAAACAAAGAATCAAATGAAAGTCAAATACATTCAAAGCTAATTGAATCAAATGAAAGTCAAACACATTCAAATAAAGCTATTTGAATCAAATGAAAGTCAAATACATTCTACAAAGCTAATTGAATCAAATGAAAGTCAAACACATTCAAACAAAGCTATTTGAATCAAATGAGAGTCAAATAAATTCAAACAAGCTAATTAAATCAAATAAAAGTAAAATACATTCTACAAAGCTAATTGAATCAAATGAAAGTCAAACACATTCAAACAAAGCCTTTTAAATCAAATGAAAGTCAAACACATTCAAAAAAAGCTTTTTAATTTAAATGAAAGTCAAACACATTCAAACAAAGCTATATAAAATCAAATGAAAGTGAAATGCATTCTACAAAGCAAATTGAAAATTTCAAACACATTCAAATAAATCAAATGAAGTCAAACACATTCTACAAAGCTAATTGAATCAATTGAAAGTCAAACACATTCAAACAAAGCTATTTGAATCAAATGAAAGTCAAATACATTCTACAAAGCTAATTGAATCAAATGAAAGTCAAACACATTCAAACAAAGCTAATTGAATCAAATGAAAGTCAAACACATTCAAACAAAGCTATTTTAATTAAATGAATGTCAAATACATTCTACAAAGCTAATTGAATCAAATGAAAGTCAAACACATTCAAACAAAGCTATTTGAAGAAATGAAAGTCAAATACATTCAACAAAGCAAATTGAGAAAGTCAAACACAGTCAAACATCAAATGAAAGTTAAATACAAAGCTAAATGAAATGAAAGTTAAACACATTCAAACAAAGCTAATTAAATCAAATAAAAGTCAAATACATTCTACAAAGCTAATTGAATCAAATAAAAGTCACAAAAAAGCTATTTGAATCAAATGAAAGTCAAATACATTCTACAAAGCTAATTGAATCAAATGAAAGTCAAACACATTCAAACAAAGCTAATTTGAATCAAATGAAAGTCAAATACATTCAAAGCTAATTGAATCAAATGAAAGTCAAACACATTCAAATAAAGATATTTGAATCAATGAAAGTCAAATACATTCTACAAAGCTAATTGAATCAAATGAAAGTCAAACACATTCAAACAAAGCTATTTGAATCAAATGAAAGTCAAAATTCAAACAAACCTAATTAAATCAAAAAAGCTAATTGCATCAAATGAAAGTCAAACACATTCAAACAAAGCCAAACAAAAAGCTATCAAATGAAAGTGAAATGCATTCTACAAAGCAAATTGAATTAAATGAAATTCAAACACATTCAAACAAAGCTATTTGAATCAAATGACAGTCAAATACATTGCTAATAGAATCAATTGAAAGTCAAACACATTCAAACAAAGCTATTTAAATCAAATGAAAGTCAAATACATTCTACAAAGCTAATTGAATCAAATGAAAGTCAAACACATTCAAACAAAGTTAATTGAATCAAATGAAAGTCAAACATTCAAACAAAGCAAATACATTCTACAAAGCTAATTGAATCAAATGAAAGTCAAACACATTCAAACAAAGCTATTTGAAGAAAATGAAAGTCAAATACATTCTACAATGCAAATTGAAACAAACGAAAGTCAAACACAGTCAAACAAAGTTATTTGACTCAAATGAAAGTCAAATACATTCTACAAAGCTAATTGAATCAAATAAAAGTCAAACACATTCAAATAAAGCTATTTGAATCAAATGAAAGTCAAATACGTTCTACAAAGCTAATTGTATCAAATGAAAGTCAAACGCAATCAAAAAAGCTATTTGAGTCAAATGAAAGTCAAACACATTCAAACAAAGTTGTTTAAATTAAATGAAAGTGAAATGTATTCTACAAAGCTAATTGAATCAAATGAAAGTTAAACGCATTCAAACAAAGCTATTTGAATCAAATGAGAGTCAAATACAAACAAAGCTAATTGAATCAAATGAAAGTCAAACACATTCAAACAAAGCTAATTGAATCAAATGAAAGTCAAATACATTCAACAAAGCTAATTGAATCAAAGAAAGTCAAACACATTCAACAAAGCTAATTGAATCAAATGAAAGTCAAGCACATTCAAACAAAGCTATTTTAATCAATGAAAGTCAAAATTCTACAAAGCTAATTAATCAAATGAAAGTCAAACACATTCAAACAAAGCTATTTGAATCAAATGAAAGTCAGATTCAAACAAAGCTATTTGAATCAAATGAGAGTCAAATACATTAAAACAAAGCTAATAAATCAATAAAAGTCTAATACATTCTACAAAGCTAATTGAATTAATTAAAGTCAAACACATTCAAACAAAGCTAATTGAATCAAATGAAAGTCAAACACAAAGATTTCGAATCAAATGAAAGTCAAATACATTCTACAAAGCTAATTGAATCAAATGTCAAACTCATTCAAATAAAGCTATTTCAATCAAATGAAAGTCAAATACATTCTACAAAGCTAATTGAATCAAATGAAAGTCAAACACATTCAAACAAAGCTATTTGAATCAAATGAGAGTCAAAGCTAATTAAATCAAATAAAAGTCAATACATTCTACAAAGCTAATTGAATCAAATGAAAGTCAAACACATTCAAACAAAGCTATTTGAATCAAACAAATAATTCAAACAAAGCTAATTAAATCAAATAAAAGTAAAAATACATTCTACAAAGCTAATTGAATCAAATGAAAGTCAAACACATTCAAACAAAGCCTTTTAATCAAATGAAAGTCAAACACATTAAAAAAAAGCTTTTTAATTTAAATGAAAGTCAAACACATTCAAACAAAGCTATATAAATCAAATGAAAGTGAAATGCATTCTACAAAGCAAATTGATCTAAATGAAATTCAAACACATTCAAACAAAGCTATTTGAATCAAATGACAGTCAAACATTCTACAAAGCTAATTGAATCAAATTGAAAGTCAAACACATTCAAACAAAGCTATTTGAATCAAATGAAAGTCAAATACATTCTACAAAGCTAATTGAATCAAATGAAAGTCAAACACATTCAACAAAGCTAATTGAATCAAATGAAAGTCAAATTCAAACCAATACATTCTACAAAGCTAATTGAATCAAATGAAAGTCAAATCAAACAAAGCTATTTGAAAAAAATGAAAGTCAAATACATTCTACAAAGCAAAATGAATCAAATGAAAGTCAAACACAGTCAAACAAAATTCAAATGAAAGTAAAATACATTCTACACAGCTAATTGAATGAAATGAAAGTCAAACACATTCAAACAAAGCTAATTAAATCAAATAAAAGTCAAATACATTCTACAAAGCTAATTGAATCAATAAAAGTCAAACACATTCAAACAAAGCTAATTCAATCAAATGAAAGTCAAATACATTCTACAAAGCTAATTGAATTAAATTAAAGTCAAACACATTCAAAATAAGCTAATTGAATGAAAGTCAAACACATTCAAACAATAATCAAATGAAAGTCAAATACATTCTACAAAGCTAATTGAAACAATGAAAGTCAAACACATTCAAATAAAGCTATTTGAATCAAATGAAAGTCAAATACAACAAAGCTATTTGAATCAAATGAAAGTCAAACACATTCAAACAAAGCTATTTGAATTAAATGAAAGTCAAATACATTCTACAAAGCTAATTGAATCAAATGAAAGTCAAACACATTCAAATAAAGCTATTTGAATCAAATGAAAGTCAAATACATTCTACAAAGCTAATTGAATCAAATGAAAGTCAAACACATTCAAACAAAGCTATTTGAATCAATGAGAGTCAAATAAATTCAAACAAACCTAATTAAATCAAATAAAAGTAAAATACATTCTACAAAGCTAATTGAATCAAATGAAAGTCAAACACATTCAAACAAAGCTTTAATCAAATGAAAGTCAAACACATCAAAAAGTTTAATTAAATTGAAAGTCAAACACATTCAAACAAAGCTATATAAATCAAATGAAAGTGAAATACATTCTACAAAGCTAATTGAATCAAATGACAGTCAAATAGCACATTCTACAAAGCTATATAGAATCGAAAATGAAAGTCAAATTACATTCTACAAAGCTAATTGAATCAAATGAAAAGTCAAACACATTCAAACAAAGCTATTTGAATCAAATGAAAGTCAAACACATTCAAACAAAGCTATTTTAATTAAATGAATGTCAAATACATTCTACAAAGCTAATTGAATCAAATAAAAGTTAACACATTCAAACAAAGCTATTTGAAAAAATGAAAGTCAAATACATTCTACAATCAAATAAAACAAACGAAAGTCAAACACAGTCAAACAAAGTTATTTGAATCAAATGAAAGTCAAATACATTCTACAAAGCTAATTGAATCAAATAAAGTCAAACACATTCAAATAAAGCTATTTGAAATCAAATGAAAGTCAAATACATTCTAACAAAGCTAATTGATATCAAATGAAAGTCAAAACAGCAATCAAACAAAGCTAATTGAATCAAATGAAAGTCAAAACACATTCAAAACAAAGCTATGATTTATCAAATTCAAACATGAAAAGTCAAATGTACATTCTACAAAAGCTAATTGAATCAAATGAAAGTCAAACACATTCAAACAAAGCTATATTGAATCAAATGAAAGTCAAACAATCACAAACAAGAATCTACCAAAGCTAGAATTCAAGAAGTCAAACATTAAAAAAAGAATCAAAACACAATAAAATCTAAACACACAAAGCTAATTTGAATTCAAAATTGAAAGTCAAATACAAATTCAATCAAAGCTAATTGAATCAAATGAAAAGTCAAACACATTCAAACAAAGATTTCGAATCAAATGAAAGTTAAATATATTCTACAAAGCTAATTGAATCAAATGAAAGTCAAACACATTCAAATAAAGCTATTTGAATCAAATGAAAGCCAAATACATTCTACAAAGCTAATTGAATCAAATGAAAGTCAAACACATTCAAACAAAGCTGTTTGAATCAAATGAGAGTCAAATAAATTCAAACAAAGCTAACTAAATAAAATAAAAGTAAAATACATTCTACAAACCTAATTGAATCAAATGAAAGTCAAACACATTCAAACAAAGTCTGTTAAATCAAATGAAAGTAAAAACACATTCAAAAAAAGCTTTTTTAAATTAAATGAAAGTCAAACACATTCAAACAAAGCTATATAAATCAAATGAAAGTGAAATGCATTCTACAAAGCAAATTGAATTAAATGAAATTCAAACACATTCAAACAAAGCTATTTGAATCAAATGACAGTAAAATACATTCTACAAAGCTAATTGAATCAAATGAAAGTCAAACACATTCAAACAAAGCTATTTGAAGAAAATGAAAGTCAAATACATTCTACAATGCAAATTAAAACAAACGAAAGTCAAACACAGTTAAACAAAGTTATTTGACTCAAGTGAAAGTCAAATACATTCTACAAAGCTAATTGAATCAAATGAAAGTCAAAACACATTCAAATAAAGCTATTTGAATCAAATGAAAGTCAAATACGTTCTACAAAGCTAATTGTATCAAATGAAAGTCAAACGCAATCAAATAAAGCTATTTGCGTCAAATGAAAGTCAAACACATTCAAACAAAGTTGTTTAAATTAAATGAAAGTGAAATGTATTCTACAAGGCTAATTGAATCAAATGAAAGTTAAACGCATTCAAACAAAGCTATTTGAATCAAATGAGAGTCAAATACAATCTACAAAGCTAATCGAATCAAATGAAAGTCAAACACATTCAAACAAAGCTAATTGAATCAAATGAAAGTCAAATACATTCAACAAAGCTAATTGAATCAAATGAAAGTCAAACACATTCAAACAAAGCTAATTGAATCAAATGAAAGTCAAGCACATTCAAACAAAGCTATTTTAATCGAATGAAAGTCAATTACATTCTACAAAGCTAATTGAATCCAATGAAAGTCAAACACATTCAAACAAAGCTATTTGAATCAAATGAAAGTCAAACGGATTCAAATAAAGCTATTTGAATCAAATGAGAGTCAAATACATTAAAACAAACCTAATTAAATCAAATAAAAGTCTGATACATTCTACAAAGCTAATTGAATTAAATTAAAGTCAAACACATTCAAACAAAGCTAATTGAATCAAATGAAAGTCAAACACATTCAAACAAAGATTTTGAATCAAATGAAAGTAAAATACATTCTACAAAGCTAATAAAATCAAATGAAAGTCAAACACATTCAAATAAAGCTATTTGAATCAAATGAAAGTCAAATACATTCTACAAAGCTAATTGAATCAAATGAAAGTCAAACACATTCAAACAAAGCTGTTTGAATCAAATGAGAGTCAAATAAATTCAAACAAAGCTAACTAAATAAAATAAAAGTAAAATACATTCTACAAAGCTAATTGAATCAAATGAAAGTCAAAACACATTCAAACAAAGTCTTTTAAATCAAATGAAAGTCAAACACATTCAAAAAAAGCTTTTTAAATTAAATGAAAGTCAAACACATTCAAACAAAGCTATATAAATCAAATGAAAGTGAAATGCATTCTACAAAGCAAATTGAATTAAATGAAATTCAAACACATTCAAACAAAGCTATTTGAATCAAATGACAGTAAAATACATTCTACAAAGCTAATTGAATCAAATGAAAGTCAAACACATTCAAACAAAGCTATTTGAAGAAAATGAAAGTCAAATACATTCTACAATGCAAATTAAAAACAAACGAAAGTCAAACACAGTTAAACAAAGTTATTTTGACTCAAGTGAAAGTCAAATACATTCTACAAAGCTAATTGAATCAAATGAAAGTCAAACACATTCAAATAAAGCTATTTGAATCAAATGAAAGTCAAATACATTCTAAAAAAGCTAATTGTATCAAATGAAAGTCAAACGCAATCAAATAAAGCTATTTGAGTCAAATGAAAGTCAAACACATTCAAACAAAGTTGTTGAAATTAAATGAAAGTGAAATGTATTCTACAAGGCTAATTGAATCAAATGAAAGTTAAACGCATTCAAACAAAGCTATTTGAATCAAATGAGAGTCAAATACAATCTACAAAGCTAATCGAATCAAATGAAAGTCAAACACATTCAAACAAAGCTAATTTAATCAAATGAAAGTCAAATACATTCAACAAAGCTAATTGAATCAAATGAAAGTCAAACACATTCAAACAAAGCTAATTGAATCAAATGAAAGTCAAGCACATTCAAACAAAGCTATTTTAATCGAATGAAAGTCAATTACATTCTACAAAGCTAATTGAATCAAATGAAAGTCAAACACATTCAAACAAAGCTATTTGAATCAAATGAAAGTCAAACGGATTCAAATAAAGCTATTTGAATCAAATGAGAGTCAAATACATTAAAACAAAGCTAATTAAATCAAATAAAAGTCTAATACATTCTACAAAGCTAATTGAATTAAATGAAAGTCAAATACATTCTACAATGCAAATTAAAACAAACGAAAGTCAAACACAGTTAAACAAAGTTATTTGACTCAAGTGAAAGTCAAATACATTCTACAAAGCTAATTGAATCAAATGAAAGTCAAACACATTCAAATAAAGCTATTTGAATCAAATGAAAGTCAAATACGTTCTACAAAGCTAATTGTATCAAATGAAAGTCAAACGCAATCAAATAAAGCTATTTGCGTCAAATGAAAGTCAAACACATTCAAACAAAGTTGTTTAAATTAAATGAAAGTGAAATGTATTCTACAAGGCTAATTGAATCAAATGAAAGTTAAACGCATTCAAACAAAGCTATTTGAATCAAATGAGAGTCAAATACAATCTACAAAGCTAATCGAATCAAATGAAAGTCAAACACATTCAAACAAAGCTAATTGAATCAAATGAAAGTCAAATACATTCAACAAAGCTAATTGAATCAAATGAAAGTCAAACACATTCAAACAAAGCTAATTGAATCAAATGAAAGTCAAGCACATTCAAACAAAGCTATTTTAATCGAATGAAAGTCAATTACATTCTACAAAGCTAATTGAATCCAATGAAAGTCAAACACATTCAAACAAAGCTATTTGAATCAAATGAAAGTCAAACGGATTCAAATAAAGCTATTTGAATCAAATGAGAGTCAAATACATTAAAACAAACCTAATTAAATCAAATAAAAGTCTGATACATTCTACAAAGCTAATTGAATTAAATTAAAGTCAAACACATTCAAACAAAGCTAATTGAATCAAATGAAAGTCAAACACATTCAAACAAAGATTTTGAATCAAATGAAAGTAAAATACATTCTACAAAGCTAATAAAATCAAATGAAAGTCAAACACATTCAAATAAAGCTATTTGAATCAAATGAAAGTCAAATACATTCTACAAAGCTAATTGAATCAAATGAAAGTCAAACACATTCAAACAAAGCTGTTTGAATCAAATGAGAGTCAAATAAATTCAAACAAAGCTAACTAAATAAAATAAAAGTAAAATACATTCTACAAAGCTAATTGAATCAAATGAAAGTCAAACACATTCAAACAAAGTCTTTTAAATCAAATGAAAGTCAAACACATTCAAAAAAAGCTTTTTAAATTAAATGAAAGTCAAACACATTCAAACAAAGCTATATAAATCAAATGAAAGTGAAATGCATTCTACAGAGCAAATTGAATTAAATGAAATTCAAACACATTCAAACAAAGCTATTTGAATCAAATGACAGTAAAATACATTCTACAAAGCTAATTGAATCAAATGAAAGTCAAACACATTCAAACAAAGCTATTTGAAGAAAATGAAAGTCAAATACATTCTACAATGCAAATTAAAACAAACGAAAGTCAAACACAGTTAAACAAAGTTATTTGACTCAAGTGAAAGTCAAATACATTCTACAAAGCTAATTGAATCAAATGAAAGTCAAACACATTCAAATAAAGCTATTTGAATCAAATGAAAGTCAAATACATTCTAAAAAGCTAATTGTATCAAATGAAAGTCAAACGCAATCAAATAAAGCTATTTGAGTCAAATGAAAGTCAAAACACATTCAAACAAAGTTGTTTAAATTAAATGAAAGTGAAATGTATTCTACAAGGCTAATTGAATCAAATGAAAGTTAAACGCATTCAAACAAAGCTATTTGAATCAAATGAGAGTCAAATACAATCTACAAAGCTAATCGAATCAAATGAAAGTCAAACACATTCAAACAAAGCTAATTTAATCAAATGAAAGTCAAATACATTCAACAAAGCTAATTGAATCAAATGAAAGTCAAACACATTCAAACAAAGCTAATTGAATCAAATGAAAGTCAAGCACATTCAAACAAAGCTATTTTAATCGAATGAAAGTCAATTACATTCTACAAAGCTAATTGAATCAAATGAAAGTCAAACACATTCAAACAAAGCTATTTGAATCAAATGAAAGTCAAACGGATTCAAATAAAGCTATTTGAATCAAATGAGAGTCAAATACATTAAAACAAAGCTAATTAAATCAAATAAAAGTCTAATACATTCTACAAAGCTAATTGAATTAAATTAAAGTCAAACACATTCAAACAAGCTAATTGAATCAAATGAAAGTCAAACACATTCAAACAAAGATTTCGAATCAAATGAAAGTCAAATACATTCTACAATGCTAATTGAATCAAATGAAAGTCAAACACATTCAAATAAAGCTATTTGAATCAAATGAAAGTCAAATACATTCTACAAAGCTAATTGTATCAAATGAAAGTCAAACGCAATCAAATAAAGCTATTTGAGTCAAATGAAAGTCAAACACATTCAAACAAAGTTGTTTAAATTAAATGAAAGTGAAATGTATTCTACAAGGCTAATTGAATCAAATGAAAGTTAAACGCATTCAAACAAAGCTATTTGAATCAAATGAGAGTCAAATACAATCTACAAAGCTAATTGAATCAAATGAAAGTCAAACACATGCAAACAAAGCTAATTGAATCAAATGAAAGTCAAATACATTCAACAAAGCTAATTGAATCAAATAAAAGTCAAACACATTCAAACAAAGCTAATTGAATCAAATGAAAGTCAAGCACATTCAAACAAAGCTATTTTAATCGAATGAAAGTCAATTACATTCTACAAAGCTAATTGAATCAAATGAAAGTCAAACACATTCAAACAAAGCTATTTGAATCAAATGAAAGTCAAACAGATTCAGACAAAGCTATTTGAATCAAATGAGAGTCAAATACATTAAAACAAAGCTAATTAAATCAAATAAAAGTCTAATACATTCTACAAAGCTAATTGAATTAAATTAAAGTCAAACATATTCAAACAAAGCTAATAGAATCAAACGAAAGTCAAACACATTCAAACAAAGATTTCGAATCAAATGAAAGTCAAATACATTCTACAAAGCTAATTGAATCAAATAAAAGTCAAACTCATTCAAATAAAGCTATTTAAATCAAATGAAAGTCAAATACATTCTACGAAGCTAATTGAATCAAGTGAAAGTCAAACACATTCAAACAAAGCTATTTGAATCAAATGAGAGTCAAATACATTCAAACAAAGCTAATTAAATCAAATAAAAGTCTAATACATTTTAAAAAGCTAATTGAATTAAATTAAAGTCAAACACATTCAAACAAAGCTAATTGAATCAAATGAAAGTCAAACACATTCAAACAAAGATTTTGAATCAAATGAAAGTCAAATACATTCTACAAAGCTAATTGAATCAAATGAAAGTCAAACACATTCAAATAAAGTTATTTGAATCAAATGAAAGTCAAATACATTCTACAAAGCTAATTGAATCAAATGAAAGTCAAACACATTCAAACAAAGCTGTTTGAATCAAGTGAGAGTCAAACACATTCAAACAAAGCTAATTGAATCAAATGAAAGTCAAACACATTCAAACAAAGTCTTTTAAATCAAATGAAAGTCAAACACATTCAAAAAAAGCTTTTTAATTTAAATGAAAGTCAAACACATTCAAACAAAGCTATATAAATCAAATGAAAGTGAAATGCATTCTACAAAGCAAATTGAATTAAATGAAATTCAAACACATTCAAACAAAGCTATTTGAATCAAATGACAGTAAAATACATTCTACAAAGCTAATTGAATCCATTGAAAGTCAAACACATTTAAACAAAGCTATTTGAATCAAATGAAACTCAAATACATTCTACAAAGCTAATTGAATCAAATGAAAGTCAAACAGATTCAAACAAAGCTAATTGAATCAAATGAAAGTCAAACACATTCAAACAAAGCTATTTTAATTAAATGAATGTCAAATACATTCTACAAAGCTAATTGAATCAAATGAAAGTCAAACACATTTAAACAAAGCTATTGGAAGAAAATGAAAGTCAAATACATTCTACAAAGCAAATTGAAACAAATGAAAGTCAAACACAGTCAAACAAAGTTATTTGACTTAAATGAAAGTCAAATACATTCTACAAAGCTAATTGAATCAAATGAAAGTCAAACACATACAAACAAAGCTATTTGAATAAAATGAAAGTCAAATACGTTCTACAAAGCTAATTGTATCAAATGAAAGTCAACGCAATCAAATAAACCTATTTGAGTCAAATGAAAGTCAAACACATTCAAACAAAGTTGTTTAAATTAAATGAAAGTGAAATGTATTCTACAAAGCTAATTGAATCAAATGAAAGTTAAACGCATTCAAACAAAGCTATTTGAATCAAATGAGAGTCAAATACATTCTACAAAGCTAATTGAATCAAATGAAAGTCAAACACATTCAAACAAAGCTAATTGAATCAAATGAGAGTCAAATACATTCAACAAAGCTAATTGAATCAAATGAAAGTCAAACACAATCAAACAAAGCTAATTGAATCAAATGAAAGTCAAGCACATTCAAACAAAGCTATTTTAATCGAATGAAAGTCAATTTCATTCTACAAAGCTAATTGAATAAAATGAAAGTCAAACACATTCAAACAAAGCTATTTGAATCAAATGAAAGTCAAACAGATTCAAACAAAGCTATTTGAATCAAATGAGAGTCAAATACGTTAAAACAAACCTAATTAAATCAAATAAAAGTCTAATACATTCTACAAAGCTAATTGAATTAAATTAAAGTCAAACACATTCAAACAAAGCTAATTGAATCAAATGAAAGTCAAACTCATTCAAATAAAGCTATTTCAATCAAATGAAAGTCAAATACATTCTACAAAGCTAATTGAATCAAATGAAAGTCAAACACATTCAAACAAAGCTATTTGAATCAAATGAGAGTCAAATACATTCAAACAACGCTAATTAAATCAAATAAAAGTCTAATACATTCTACAAAGCTAATTGAATTAAATTAAAGTCAAACACCTTCAAACAAAGCTAATTGAATCAAATGAAAGTCAAACAAATTCAAACAAAGATTTCGAATCAAATGAAAGTCAAATACATTCTACAAAGCTAATTGAATCAAATGAAAGTCAAACACATTCAAATAAAGCTATTTTAATCAAATGAAAGTCAAATACATTCTACAAAGCTAATTAAATCAAATGAAAGTCAAACACATTCAAACAAAGCTGTTTGAATCAAATGAGAGTCAAATAAATCTAAACAAAGCTAATTAAATAAAATAAAAGTAAAATACATTCTACAAAGCTAATTGAATCAAATGAAAGTCAAACACATTCGAACAAAGTCTTTTAAATCAAATGAAAGTCAAACACATTCAAAAAAGCTTTTTAATTTAAATGAAAGTCAAACACATTCAAACAAAGCTATATAAATCAAATGAAAGTGAAATGCATTCTACAAAGCAAATTGAATTAAATGAAATTCAAACACATTCAAACAAAGCTATTTGAATCAAATGACAGTAAAATACATTCTACAAAGCTAATTGAATCTATTGAAAATCAAACACATTCAAACGAAGCTATTTGAATCAAATGAAAGTCAAATACATTCTACAAAGCTAATTGAATCAAATGAAAGTCAAACACATTCAAACAAAGCTAATTGAATCAAATGAAAGTCAAACACATTCAAACAAAGCTATTTTAATTAAATGAATGTCAAACATATTCTACAAAGCTAATTGAATCAAATGAAAGTCAAACACATTCAAACAAAGCTATTTGAAGAAAATGAAAGTCAAATACATTCAACAAAGGAAATTGAAACAAATGAAAGTCAAACACAGTCAAACAAAGTTATTTGACTCAAATGAAAGTCAAATACATTCTGCAAAGCTAATTGAATCAAATGAAAGTCAAACACATTCAAACAAAGCTATTTGAATCAAATGAAAATCAAATACGTTCTACAAAGCTAATTGTATCAAATGAAAGTAACACGCAATCAAATAAAGCTATTTGAGTCAAATGAAAGTCAAACACATTCAAACAAAGTTGTTTAAATTAAATGAAAGTGAAATGTATTCTACAAAGCTAATTAAATCAAATGAAAGTTAAACGCATTCAAACAAAGCTATTTGAATCAAATGAGAGTCAAATATATTCTACAAAGCTAATTGAATCAAATGAAAGTCAAACACATTCAAACAAAGCTAATTGAATCGAATGAGAGTCAAATACATTCAACAAAGCTAATTGAATCAAATGAAAGTCAAACACAATCAAACAAAGCTAATTGAATCAAATGAAAGTCAAGCACATTCAAACAAAGCTAATTTAATCAAAAGAAAGTCAAATACATTCAACAAAGCTAATTGAATCAAATGAAAGTCAAACACATTCAAACAAAGCTATTTGAATCAAATGAAAGTCAAACAGATTCAAACAAAGCTATTTGAATCAAATGAGGGTCAAATACATTAAAACAAAGCTAATTAAATCAAATAAAAGTCTAATACATTCTACAAAGCTAATTGAATTAAATTAAAGTCAAACACATTCAAACAAAGCTAATTGAATCAAATGAAAGTCAAACACATTCAAACAAAGATTTTGAATCAAATGAAAGTCAAATACATTCTACAAAGCTAATTGAATCAAATGAAAGTCAAACACATTCAAATAAAGCTATTTGAATCAAATGAAAGTTAAATACATTCTACAAAGCTAATTGAATCAAATGAAAGTCAAACACATTCAAACAAAGCTATTTGAATTAAAGGAGAGTCAAATAAATTCAAACAAACCTAATTAAATCAAATAAAAGTAAAATACATTCTACAAAGCTAATTGAATCAAATGAAAGTCAAACACATTCAAACAAAGCCTTTTAAATCAAATAAAGTCAAACACATTCAAAAATAGCTTTTTAATTTAAATGAAAGTCAAACACATTCAAACAAAGCTATATAAATCAAATGAAAGTGAAATGCATTCTACAAAGCAAATTGATCTAAATGAAATTCAAACACAGTCAAACAAAGCTATTTAAATCAAATGACAGTCAAACACATTCTACAAAGCTAATTGAAACAATTGAAAGTCAAACACATTCAAACAAAGCTATTTGAATCAAATGAAAGTCAAATACATTCTACAAAGCTAATTGAATCAAATGAAAGTCAAACACATTCAAACAAAGCTAATTGAATCAAATGAAAGTCAAACACATTAAAACAAAGCTATTTTAATTAAATGAATATCAAATACATTCTACAAAGCTAATTGAATCAAATGAAAGTCAAACACATTCTAACAAAGCTATTTGAAGAAAAAGAAAGTCAAATACATTCTACAAAGCAAATTGAATCAAATGAAAGTCAAACACATTCAAACAAAGCTATTTGAATCAAATGAAAGTCAAACAGATTCAAACAAAGCTATTTGAATCAAATGAGAGTCAAATACATTAAAACAAACCTAATTAAATCAAATAAAAGTCTAATACATTCTACAAAGCTAATTGAATTAAATTAAAGTCAAACACATTCAAACAAAGCTAATTGAATCAAATGAAAGTCAAACACATTCAAACAAAGATTTTGAATCAAATGAAAGTCAAATACATTCTACAAAGCTAATTGAATCAAATGAAAGTCAAACACATTCAAATAAAGCTATTTGAATCAAATGAAAGTTAAATACATTCTACAAAGCTAATTGAATCAAATGAAAGTCAAACACATTCAAACAAAGCTATTTGAATTAAAGGAGAGTCAAATAAATTCAAACAAACCTAATTAAATCAAATAAAAGTAAAATACATTCTACAAAGCTAATTGAATCAAATGAAAGTCAAACACATTCAAACAAAGCCTTTTAAATCAAATAAAGTCAAACACATTCAAAAATAGCTTTTTAATTTAAATGAAAGTCAAACACATTCAAACAAAGCTATATAAATCAAATGAAAGTGAAATGCATTCTACAAAGCAAATTGATCTAAATGAAATTCAAACACAGTCAAACAAAGCTATTTAAATCAAATGACAGTCAAACACATTCTACAAAGCTAATTGAAACAATTGAAAGTCAAACACATTCAAACAAAGCTATTTGAATCAAATGAAAGTCAAATACATTCTACAAAGCTAATTGAATCAAATGAAAGTCAAACACATTCAAACAAAGCTAATTGAATCAAATGAAAGTCAAACACATTAAAACAAAGCTATTTTAATTAAATGAATATCAAATACATTCTACAAAGCTAATTGAATCAAATGAAAGTCAAACACATTCTAACAAAGCTATTTGAAGAAAATGAAAGTCAAATACATTCTACAAAGCAAATTGAATCAAATGAAAGTCAAACACATTCAAACAAAGCTATTTGAATCAAATGAAAGTCAAACAGATTCAAACAAAACTATTTGAATCAAATGAGAGTCAAATACATTAAAACAAACCTAATTAAATCAAATAAAAGTCTAATACATTCTTCAAAGCTAATTGAATTAAATTAAAGTCAAACACATTCAAACAAAGCTAATTGAATCAAATGAAAGTCAAACTCATTCAAATAAAGCTATTTCAATCAAATGAAAGTCAAATACATTCTACAAAGCTAATTGAATCAAATGAAAGTCAAACACATTCAAACAAAGCTATTTGAACCAAATGAAAGTCAAACACATTCAAACAAAGCTATTTTAATTAAATGAATGTCAAATATATTCTACAAAGCTAATTGAATCTAATGAAAGTCAAACACATTCAAACAAAGCTATTCGAAGAAAATGAAAGTAAAAAACATTCAACAAAGGAAATTGAAACAAATGAAAGTCAAACACAGTCAAACAAAGTTATTTGACTCAAATGAAAGTCAAATACATTCTACAAAGCTAATTGAATCAAATGAAAGTCAAACACATTCAAACAAAGCTATTTGAATCAAATGAAAATCAAATACGTTCTACAAAGCTAATTGTATCAAATGAAATTAACACGCAATCAAATAAAGCTATTTGAGTCAAATGAAAGTCAAACACATTCAAACAAAGTTGTTTAAATTAAATGAAAGTGAAATGTATTCTACAAAGCTAATTAAATCAAATGAAAGTTAAACGCATTCAAACAAAGCTATTTGAATCAAATGAGAGTCAAATATATTCTACAAAGCTAATTGAATCAAATGAAACTCAAACACATTCAAACAAAGCTAATTAAATCAAATGAGAGTCAAATACATTCAACAAAGCTAATTAAATCAAATGAAAGTCAAACACATTCAAACAAAGCTAATTGAATCAAATGAAAGTCAAGCACATTCAAACAAAGCTATTTTAATCAAATGAAAGTCAAATACATTCTACAAAGCTAATTGAATCAAATGAAAGTAAAACACATTCAAACAAAGCTATTCGAATCAAATGAAAGTCAAACACATTCAAACAAAGCTATTTGAATCAAATGAGGGTCAAATACATTAAAACAAAGCTAATTAAATCAAATAAAAGTCTAATACATTCTACAAAGCTAATTGAATTAAATTAAAGTCAAACACATTCAAACAAAGCTAATTGAATCAAATGAAAGTCAAACACATTCAAACAAAGATTTTGAATCAAATGAAAGTCAAATACATTCTACAAAGCTAATTGAATCAAATGAAAGTCAAACACATTCAAATAAAGCTATTTGAATCAAATGAAAGTCAAATACATTCTACATAGCTAATTGAATCAAATGAAAGTCAAACACATTCAAACAAAGCTATTTGAATTAAAGGAGAGTCAAATAAATTCAAACAAAGCTAATTAAATCAAATAAAAGTAAAATACATTCTACAAAGCTAATTGAATCAAATGAAAGTCAAACACATTCAAACAAAGCCTTTTAAATCAAATGAAAGTCAAACACATTCAAAAAAAGCTTTTTAATTTAAATGAAAATCAAACACATTCAAACAAAGCTATATAAATCAAATGAAAGTGAAATGCATTCTACAAAGCAAATTGATCTAAATGAAATTCAAACACATTCAAACAAAGCTATTTGAATCAAATGACAGTCAAACACATTCTACAAAGCTAATTGAAACAATTGAAAGTCAAACACATTCAAACAAAGCTATTTGAATCAAATGAAAGTCAAATACATTCTACAAACCTAATTGAATCAAATGAAAGTCAAACACATTCAAACAAAGCTAATTGAATCAAATGAAAGTCAAACACATTCAAACAAAGCTATTTTTATCAAATGAAAGTCAAATACATTCTACAAAGCTAATTGAATCAAATGAAAGTCAAACACATTCAAACAAAGCTAATTGAATCAAATGAAAGTCAAACACATTCAAACAAAGCTATTTTAAATAAATGAATGTCAAATATATTCTACAAAGCTAATTGAATCAAATGAAAGTCAAACACATTCAAACAAAGCTATTTGAATCAAATGAAAGTCAAACACATTCAAACAAAGCTATTTGAATCAAATGAGAGTCAAATACATTAAAGCAAAGCTAATTAAATCAAATAAAAGTCTAATACATTCTACAAAGCTAATTGAATTAAATTAAAGTCAAACACATTCAAACAAAGCTATTCGAATCAAATGAAAATCAAATATGTTCTACAAAGCTAATTGTATCAAATGAAAGTAACACGCAATCAAATAAAGCTATTTGAGTCAAATGAAAGTCAAACACATTCAAACAAAGTTGTTTAAATTAAATGAAAGTGAAATGTATTCTACAAAGCTAATTAAATCAAATGAAAGTTAAACGCATTCAAACAAAGCTATTTGAATCAAATGAGAGTCAAATATATTAAACAAAGCTAATTGAATCAAATGAAAGTCAAACACATTCAAACAAAGCTAATTGAATCAAATAAAAGTCAAGCACATTCAAACAAAGCTATTTTAATCAAATGAAAGTCAATTACATTCTACAAAGCTAATTGAATCAAATGAAAGCAAAAAACACATTCAAACAAAGCTATTTGAATCAAATGAAAGTCAAACACATTCAAACAAAGCTATTTGAATCAAATGAGGGTCAAATACATTAAAACAAAGCTAATTAAATCAAATAAAAGTCTAATACATTCTACAAAGCTAATTGAATTAAATTAAAGTCAAACACATTCAAACAAAGCTAATTGAATCAAATGAAAGTCAAACACATTCAAACAAAGATTTTGAATCAAATGAAAGTCAAATACATTCTACAAAGCTAATTGAATCAATTGAAAGTCAAACACATTCAAACAAAGCTATTTGAATCAAATGAAAGTCAAATACATTCTACAAAGCTAATTGAATCAAATGAAAGTCAAACACATTCAAACAAAGCCTTTTAAATCAAATGAAAGTCAAACACATTCAAAAAAAGCTTTTTAATTTAAATGAAAGTCAAACACATTCAAACAAAGCTATATAAATCAAATGAAAGTGAAATGCATTCTACAAAGCAAATTGATCTAAATGAAATTCAAACACATTCAAACAAAGCTATTTGAATCAAATGACAGTCAAACACATTCTACAAAGCTAATTGAAACAATTGAAAGTCAAACACATTCAAACAAAGCTATTTGAATCAAACGAAAGTCAAATACGTTCTACAAAGCTAATTGAATCAAATGAAAGTCAAACACATTCAAACAAAGCTAATTGAATTAAATGAAAGTCAAACACATTCAAACAAAGCTATTTTAATTAAATGAATATCAAATACATTCTACAAAGCAAATTGAATCAAATGAAAGTCAAACACATTCAAACAAAGCTATTGGAAGAAAATGAAAGTCAAATACATTCTACAAAGCAAATTGAATCAAATGAAAGTCAAACACAGTCAAACAAAGTTATTTGATTCAAATGAAAGTAAAATACATTCTACAAAGCTAATTGAATCAAATGAAAGTCAAACACATTCAAACAAAGCTAATTAAATCAAATAAAAGTCAAATACATTCTACAAAGCTAATTGAATCATATAAAAGTCAAACACATTCAAACAAAGCTAATTGAATCAAATGGAAGTCAAATACATTCTACAACGCTAATTGAATTGAATTAAGGTCAAACACATTCAAAATAAGCTAATTGAATATAATGAAAGTCAGACACATTCAAACAAAGCTTTCAAATCAAGTGAAAGTCAAATACATTCTACAAAGCTAATTGAATCAAATGAAAGTCAAACACATTCAAACAAAGCTATTTGAATCAAATGAAAGTCAAATACATTCTACTAAGCTAATTGAATCAAATGAAAGTCAAACACATTGAAACAAAGCTATTTGAATCAAATGACAGTCAAATACGTTCTACAAAGCTAATTGTATCAAATGAAAGTCAAACACATTCAAACAAAGCTATTTGAATAAAATGAAAGTGAAACACATTCAAACAAAGCTATTTGAATCAAATGAGAGTCAAATACATTCAAACAAAGCTAATTAAATCAAATAAAAGTCAAATACATTCTACAAACCTAATTGAATCAAATGAAAGTCAAACACATTCAAACAAAGCTAATTAAATTAACTGAAAGTCAAATACATTTAACAAAGCGAATTGAAACAAATGAAAGTCAAACACATTCACACAAAGCTAATTGAATCAAATGAAAGTCAAACACATTCAAACAAAGCTATTTGAATCAAATGAAAGTCAAATACGTTCTACAAAGCTAATTGTATCAAATGAAAGTCAAACGCAATCAAACAAAGCTAATTGAATCAAATGAGAGTCAAATACATTTAACACAGCTAATTAAATCAAATGAAAGTCAAACACATTCAAACAAAGCTAATTGAATCAAATGAAAGTCAAGCACATTCAAACAAAGCTATTTTAATCAAATGAAAGTCAAATACATTCTACTAAGCTAATTGAATCAAATGAAAGTAAAACACATTCAAACAAAGCTATTTGAAGAAAATGAAAGTCAAATACATTCTACAAAACAAATTGAATCAAATGAAAGTCAAACACAGTCAAACAAAGTTATTTGATTCAAATGAAAGTCAAATACATTCTACAAAGCTATTTGAATCAAATGAAAGTCAAACACATTCAAACAAAGCTATTTGAATCAAATGAGAGTCAAATACATTAAAACAAAGCTAATTAAATCAAATAAAAGTCTAATACATTCTACAAAGCTAATTGAATTAAATTAAAGTCAAACACATTCAAATAAAGCTAATTGAATCAAATGAACGTCAAACACATTCAAACACAGATTTTGAATCAAATGAAAGTCAAATACATTCAACAAAGCTAATTGAATCAAATGAAAATCAAACACATTCAAATAAAGCTATTTGAATCTAATAAAAGTCAAACAAAGCTATTTGAATCAAACAAAGCTATTTGAATCAAATGACAGTCAAATACGTTCAAACAAAGCTATATAAATCAAATGAAAGTGAAATGAATTCTACAAAGCAAATTGATCTAAATGAAATTCAAACACATTCAAACAAAGCTATTTTAATTAAATGAATATCAAATACATTCTACAAAGCTAATTGAATCAAATGAAAGTCAAACACATTCAAACAAAGCTATTGGAAGAAAATGAAAGTCAAATACATTCTACAAAGCAAATTGAATCAAATGAAAGTCAAACACAGTCAAACAAAGTTATTTGATTCAAATGAAAGTAAAATACATTCTACAAAGCTAATTGAATCAAATGAAAGTCAAACACATTCAAACAAAGCTAATTAAATCAAATAAAAGTCAAATACATTCTACAAAGCTAATTGAATCATATAAAAGTCAAACACATTCAAACAAAGCTAATTGAATCAAATGGAAGTCAAATACATTCTACAACGCTAATTGAATTGAATTAAGGTCAAACACATTCAAAATAAGCTAATTGAATATAATGAAAGTCAGACACATTCAAACAAAGCTTTCAAATCAAGTGAAAGTCAAATACATTCTACAAAGCTAATTGAATCAAATGAAAGTCAAACACATTCAAACAAAGCTATTTGAATCAAATGAAAGTCAAATACATTCTACTAAGCTAATTGAATCAAATGAAAGTCAAACACATTGAAACAAAGCTATTTGAATCAAATGACAGTCAAATACGTTCTACAAAGCTAATTGTATCAAATGAAAGTCAAACACATTCAAACAAAGCTATTTGAATAAAATGAAAGTGAAACACATTCAAACAAAGCTATTTGAATCAAATGAGAGTCAAATACATTCAAACAAAGCTAATTAAATCAAATAAAAGTCAAATACATTCTACAAACCTAATTGAATCAAATGAAAGTCAAACACATTCAAACAAAGCTAATTAAATTAACTGAAAGTCAAATACATTTAACAAAGCGAATTGAAACAAATGAAAGTCAAACACATTCACACAAAGCTAATTGAATCAAATGAAAGTCAAACACATTCAAACAAAGCTATTTGAATCAAATGAAAGTCAAATACGTTCTACAAAGCTAATTGTATCAAATGAAAGTCAAACGCAATCAAACAAAGCTAATTGAATCAAATGAGAGTCAAATACATTTAACACAGCTAATTAAATCAAATGAAAGTCAAACACATTCAAACAAAGCTAATTGAATCAAATGAAAGTCAAGCACATTCAAACAAAGCTATTTTAATCAAATGAAAGTCAAATACATTCTACTAAGCTAATTGAATCAAATGAAAGTAAAACACATTCAAACAAAGCTATTTGAAGAAAATGAAAGTCAAATACATTCTACAAAGCAAATTGAATCAAATGAAAGTCAAACACAGTCAAACAAAGTTATTTGATTCAAATGAAAGTCAAATACATTCTACAAAGCTATTTGAATCAAATGAAAGTCAAACACATTCAAACAAAGCTATTTGAATCAAATGAGAGTCAAATACATTAAAACAAAGCTAATTAAATCAAATAAAAGTCTAATACATTCTACAAAGCTAATTGAATTAAATTAAAGTCAAACACATTCAAATAAAGCTAATTGAATCAAATGAACGTCAAACACATTCAAACACAGATTTTGAATCAAATGAAAGTCAAATACATTCAACAAAGCTAATTGAATCAAATGAAAATCAAACACATTCAAATAAAGCTATTTGAATCTAATAAAAGTCAAACAAAGCTATTTGAATCAAATAAAGCTATTTGAATCAAATGACAGTCAAATACGTTCAAACAAAGCTATATAAATCAAATGAAAGTGAAATGAATTCTACAAAGCAAATTGATCTAAATGAAATTCAAACACATTCAAACAAAGCTATTTTAATTAAATGAATATCAAATACATTCTACAAAGCTAATTGAATCAAATGAAAGTCAAACACATTCAAACAAAGCTATTGGAAGAAAATGAAAGTCAAATACATTCTACAAAGCAAATTGAATCAAATGAAAGTCAAACACAGTCAAACAAAGTTATTTGATTCAAATGAAAGTAAAATACATTCTACAAAGCTAATTGAATCAAATGAAAGTCAAACACATTCAAACAAAGCTAATTAAATCAAATAAAAGTCAAATACATTCTACAAAGCTAATTGAATCATATAAAAGTCAAACACATTCAAACAAAGCTAATTGAATCAAATGGAAGTCAAATACATTCTACAACGCTAATTGAATTGAATTAAGGTCAAACACATTCAAAATAAGCTAATTGAATATAATGAAAGTCAGACACATTCAAACAAAGCTTTCAAATCAAGTGAAAGTCAAATACATTCTACAAAGCTAATTGAATCAAATGAAAGTCAAACACATTCAAACAAAGCTATTTGAATCAAATGAAAGTCAAATACATTCTACTAAGCTAATTGAATCAAATGAAAGTCAAACACATTGAAACAAAGCTATTTGAATCAAATGACAGTCAAATACGTTCTACAAAGCTAATTGTATCAAATGAAAGTCAAACACATTCAAACAAAGCTATTTGAATAAAATGAAAGTGAAACACATTCAAACAAAGCTATTTGAATCAAATGAGAGTCAAATACATTCAAACAAAGCTAATTAAATCAAATAAAAGTCAAATACATTCTACAAACCTAATTGAATCAAATGAAAGTCAAACACATTCAAACAAAGCTAATTAAATTAACTGAAAGTCAAATACATTTAACAAAGCGAATTGAAACAAATGAAAGTCAAACACATTCACACAAAGCTAATTGAATCAAATGAAAGTCAAACACATTCAAACAAAGCTATTTGAATCAAATGAAAGTCAAATACGTTCTACAAAGCTAATTGTATCAAATGAAAGTCAAACGCAATCAAACAAAGCTAATTGAATCAAATGAGAGTCAAATACATTTAACACAGCTAATTAAATCAAATGAAAGTCAAACACATTCAAACAAAGCTAATTGAATCAAATGAAAGTCAAGCACATTCAAACAAAGCTATTTTAATCAAATGAAAGTCAAATACATTCTACTAAGCTAATTGAATCAAATGAAAGTAAAACACATTCAAACAAAGCTATTTGAAGAAAATGAAAGTCAAATACATTCTACAAAGCAAATTGAATCAAATGAAAGTCAAACACAGTCAAACAAAGTTATTTGATTCAAATGAAAGTCAAATACATTCTACAAAGCTATTTGAATCAAATGAAAGTCAAACACATTCAAACAAAGCTATTTGAATCAAATGAGAGTCAAATACATTAAAACAAAGCTAATTAAATCAAATAAAAGTCTAATACATTCTACAAAGCTAATTGAATTAAATTAAAGTCAAACACATTCAAATAAAGCTAATTGAATCAAATGAACGTCAAACACATTCAAACACAGATTTTGAATCAAATGAAAGTCAAATACATTCAACAAAGCTAATTGAATCAAATGAAAATCAAACACATTCAAATAAAGCTATTTGAATCTAATAAAAGTCAAACAAAGCTATTTGAATCAAACAAAGCTATTTGAATCAAATGACAGTCAAATACGTTCAAACAAAGCTATATAAATCAAATGAAAGTGAAATGAATTCTACAAAGCAAATTGATCTAAATGAAATTCAAACACATTCAAACAAAGCTATTTTAATTAAATGAATATCAAATACATTCTACAAAGCTAATTGAATCAAATGAAAGTCAAACACATTCAAACAAAGCTATTGGAAGAAAATGAAAGTCAAATACATTCTACAAAGCAAATTGAATCAAATGAAAGTCAAACACAGTCAAACAAAGTTATTTGATTCAAATGAAAGTAAAATACATTCTACAAAGCTAATTGAATCAAATGAAAGTCAAACACATTCAAACAAAGCTAATTAAATCAAATAAAAGTCAAATACATTCTACAAAGCTAATTGAATCATATAAAAGTCAAACACATTCAAACAAAGCTAATTGAATCAAATGGAAGTCAAATACATTCTACAACGCTAATTGAATTGAATTAAGGTCAAACACATTCAAAATAAGCTAATTGAATATAATGAAAGTCAGACACATTCAAACAAAGCTTTCAAATCAAGTGAAAGTCAAATACATTCTACAAAGCTAATTGAATCAAATGAAAGTCAAACACATTCAAACAAAGCTATTTGAATCAAATGAAAGTCAAATACATTCTACTAAGCTAATTGAATCAAATGAAAGTCAAACACATTGAAACAAAGCTATTTGAATCAAATGACAGTCAAATACGTTCTACAAAGCTAATTGTATCAAATGAAAGTCAAACACATTCAAACAAAGCTATTTGAATAAAATGAAAGTGAAACACATTCAAACAAAGCTATTTGAATCAAATGAGAGTCAAATACATTCAAACAAAGCTAATTAAATCAAATAAAAGTCAAATACATTCTACAAACCTAATTGAATCAAATGAAAGTCAAACACATTCAAACAAAGCTAATTAAATTAACTGAAAGTCAAATACATTTAACAAAGCGAATTGAAACAAATGAAAGTCAAACACATTCACACAAAGCTAATTGAATCAAATGAAAGTCAAACACATTCAAACAAAGCTATTTGAATCAAATGAAAGTCAAATACGTTCTACAAAGCTAATTGTATCAAATGAAAGTCAAACGCAATCAAACAAAGCTAATTGAATCAAATGAGAGTCAAATACATTTAACACAGCTAATTAAATCAAATGAAAGTCAAACACATTCAAACAAAGCTAATTGAATCAAATGAAAGTCAAGCACATTCAAACAAAGCTATTTTAATCAAATGAAAGTCAAATACATTCTACTAAGCTAATTGAATCAAATGAAAGTAAAACACATTCAAACAAAGCTATTTGAAGAAAATGAAAGTCAAATACATTCTACAAAGCAAATTGAATCAAATGAAAGTCAAACACAGTCAAACAAAGTTATTTGATTCAAATGAAAGTCAAATACATTCTACAAAGCTATTTGAATCAAATGAAAGTCAAACACATTCAAACAAAGCTATTTGAATCAAATGAGAGTCAAATACATTAAAACAAAGCTAATTAAATCAAATAAAAGTCTAATACATTCTACAAAGCTAATTGAATTAAATTAAAGTCAAACACATTCAAATAAAGCTAATTGAATCAAATGAACGTCAAACACATTCAAACACAGATTTTGAATCAAATGAAAGTCAAATACATTCAACAAAGCTAATTGAATCAAATGAAAATCAAACACATTCAAATAAAGCTATTTGAATCTAATAAAAGTCAAACAAAGCTATTTGAATCAAACAAAGCTATTTGAATCAAATGACAGTCAAATACGTTCAAACAAAGCTATATAAATCAAATGAAAGTGAAATGAATTCTACAAAGCAAATTGATCTAAATGAAATTCAAACACATTCAAACAAAGCTATTTGAATCAAATGACAGTCAAACACATTCTACAAAGCTAATTGAATCAATAGAAAGTCAAACACATTCAAACAAAGCCATTTGAATCAAATGAAAGTCAAATACATTCTACAAAGCTAATTGAATCAAATGAAAGTCAAACACATTCAAACAAAGCTAATTGAATCAAATGAAAGTCAAACACATTTAAACAAAGCTATTTTAATTAAATGAATGTCAAATACATTCTACAAAGCTAATTGAATCAAATGAAAGTCAAACACATTCAAACAAAGCTATTTGAAGAAAATGAAAGTCAAATACATTCTACAAAGCAAATTGAATCAAATGAAAGTCAAACACAGTCAAACAAAGTTATTTGATTCAAATTAAAGTCAAATACATTTTAAAAAGCTAATTGAATCAAATGAAAGTCAAACACATTCAAACAAAGCTGTTTGAATCAAATGAGAGTCAAATAAATTCAATCAAAGCTAATTAAATAAAATAAAAGTAAAATACAATCTACAAAGCTAATTGAATCAAATGAAAGTCAAACACATTAAAACAAAGTCTTTTAAATCAAATGAAAGTCAAACACATTTAAAAAAAGCTTTTTAATTTAAATGAAAGTCAAACACATTCAAACAAAGCTATATAAATCTAATGAATGTGAAATGCATTCTACAAAGCAAATTGAATTAAATGAAATTTAAACATATTCAAACAAAGCTATTTGAATCAAATGAAAGTCAAATACATTCTACTAAGCTAATTGAATCAAATGAAAGTCAAACACATTCAAACAAAGCTATTTGAATCAAATGACAGTCAAATACGTTCAAACAAAGCTATATAAATCAAATGAAAGTGAAATGCATTCTACAAAGCAAATTGATCTAAATGAAATTCAAACACATTCAAACAAAGCTATTTGAATCAAATGACAGTCAAACACATTCTACAAAGCTAATTGAATCAATTGAAAGTCAAACACATTCAAACAAAGCTATTTGAATCAAATGAAAGTCAAATACATTCTACAAAGCTAATTGAATCAAATGAAAGTCAAACACATTCAAACAAAGCTAATTGAATCAAATGAAAGTCTAACACATTCAAACAAAGCTATTTTAATTAAATGAATGTCAAATACATTCTACAAAGCTAATTGAATCAAATGAAAGTCAAACACATTCAAACAAAGCTATTTGAAGAAAATGAAAGTCAAATACATTCTACAAAGCAAATTGAATCAAATGAAAGTCAAACACATTCAAACAAAGTTATTTGATTCAAATTAAAGTCAAATACATTTTAAAAAGCTAATTGAATCAAATGAAAGTCAAACACATTCAAACAAAGCTATTTTTATCAAATGAAAGTCAAATTCATTCTACAAAGCTAATTGAATCAAATGAAAGTCAAACACATTCAAACAAAGCTTTTTGAATCAAATGAGAGTCAAATAAATTCAAACAAAGCTAATTAAATCAAATAAAAGTAAAATACATTCTACAAAGCTAATTGAATCAAATGAAAGTCAAACACATTCAAACAAAGCCTTTTAAATCAAATGTAAGTCAAACACATTCAAAAAAAGCTTTTTAATTTAAATGAAAGTCAAACACATTCAAACAAAGCAATATAAATCAAATGAAAGTGAAATGCATTCTACAAAGCAAATTAAATTAAATGAAATTCAAACACATTCAAACAAAGCGATTTGAATCGAATGACAGTCCAATACATTCTACTAAGTTAATTGAATCAATTGAAAGTCAAACACATTCAAACAAAGCTATTGAATAAAATGAAAGTCAAATACATTCTACAAAGCTAATTGAATCAAAAGAAAGTCAAACACATTCAAACAAAGTCTTTTAAATCAAATGAAAGTCAAACACATTCAAAAAAAGCTTTTTAATTTAAATGAAAGTCAAACACATTGAAACAAAGGTATATAAATCAAATGAATGTGAAATGCATTCTACAAAGCAAATTGAATTAAATGAAATTCAAACACATTCAAACAAAGCTATTTGAATCAAATGAAAGTTAAATACATTCTACTAAGCTAATTGAATCAAATGAAAGTCAAACACATTCAAACAAAGCTATTTGAATCAAATGACAGTCAAATACGTTCAAACAAAGCTATATAAATCAAATGAAAGTGAAATGAATTCTACAAAGCAAATTGATCTAAATGAAATTCAAACACATTCAAACAAAGCTATTTGAATCAAATGACAGTCAAACACATTCTACAAAGCTAATTGAATCAATTGAAAGTCAAACACATTCAAACAAAGCTATTTGAATCAAATGAAAGTCAAATACATTCTACAAAGCTAATTGAATCAAATGAAAGTCAAACACATTCAAACAAAGCTAATTGAATCAAATGAAAGTCTAACACATTCAAACAAAGCTATTTTAATTAAATGAATGTCAAACACATTCTACAAAGCTAATTGAATCAAATGAAAGTCAAACACATTCAAACAAAGCTATTTGAAGAAAATGAAAGTCAAATACATTTTAAAAAGCTAATTGAATCAAATGAAAGTCAAACACATTCAAACAAAGCTGTTTGAATCAAATGAGAGTCAAATAAATTCAATCAAAGCTAATTAAATAAAATAAAAGTAAAATACATTCTAAAAAGCTAATTGAATCAAATGAAAGTCAAACACATTCAAACAAAGTCTTTTAAATCAAATGAAAGTCAAACACATTCAAAAGAAGCTTTTTAATTTAAATGAAAGTCAAACACATTCAAACAATGCTATATAAATCAAATGAATGTGAAATGCATTCTACAAAGCAAATTGAATTAAATGAAATTCAAACACATTCAAACAAAGCTATTTTAATCAAATGACAGTAAAATACATTCTACAAAGCT
Source organism: Chenopodium quinoa (assembly GCF_001683475.1). Taxonomy (NCBI): domain Eukaryota; kingdom Viridiplantae; phylum Streptophyta; class Magnoliopsida; order Caryophyllales; family Amaranthaceae; genus Chenopodium; species Chenopodium quinoa. The sequence continues at coordinate 44,341 of NW_018744499.1, read as the reverse complement.
AATTTAATCAATTGAAAGTCAAACACATTCAAACAAAGCTATTTGAATAAAATGAAAGTCAAATACATTCTACATAGCTAATTAAATCAAATGAAAGTCAAACACATTCAAACAAAGCTAATTGAATCAAATGAAAGTCAAACACATTCAAACAAAGCTATTTTAATTAAATGAATGTCAAATACATTCTACAAAGCTAATTGAATCAAATGAAAGTCAAACACATTCAAACAAAGCTATTTGAAGAAAATGAAAGTCAAATACATTCTACAAAGCAAATTGAAACAAATGAAAGTCAAACACAGTCAAACAAAGTTATTTGACTCAAATGAAAGTCAAATACATTCTACAAAGCTAATTGAATCAAATTAAAGTCAAACACATTCAAACAAAGCTATTTGAATCAAATGACAGTCAAATACGTTCAAACAAAGCTATATAAATCAAATGAAAGTGAAATGCATTCTACAAAGCAAATTGATCTAAATGAAATTCAAACACATTCAAACAAATCTATTTGAATCAAATGACATTCAAACACATTCTACAAAGCTAATTGAATCAATTGAAAGTCAAACACATTCAAACAAAGCTATTTTTATCAAATGAAAGTCAAATACATTCCACAAAGCTAATTGAATCAAATGAAAGTCAAACACATTCAAACAAAGCTTTTTGAATCAAATGAGAGTCAAATAAATTCAAACAAAGCTAATTAAATCAAATAAAAGTAAAATACATTCTACAAAGCTAATTGAATCAAATGAAAGTCAAACACATTAAAACAAAGTCTTTTAAATCAAATGAAAGTCAAACACATTCAAAACAAGCTTTTTAATTTAAATGAAAGTCAAACACATTCAAACAAAGCTATATAAATTAAATGAATGTGAAATGCATTCTACAAAGCAAATTGAATTAAATGAAATTCAAACACATTCAAACAAAGCTATTTGAATCAAATGAAAGTCAAATACATTCTACTAAGCTAATTGAATCAAATGAAAGTCAAACACATTCAAACAAAGCTATTTGAATCAAATGACAGTCAAATACGTTGTAACAAAGCTATATAAATCAAATGAAAGTGAAATGCATTCTACAAAGCACATTGATCTAAATGAAATTCAAACACATTCAAACAAAGCTATTTGAATCAAATGACAGTCAAACACATTCTACAAAGCTAATTGAATCAATTGAAAGTCAAACACATTCAAACAAAGCTATTTGAATCAAATGAAAGTCAAATACATTCTACAAAGCTAATTGAATCAAATGAAAGTCAAACACATTCAAACAAAGCTAATTGAATCAAATGAAAGTCAAACACATTCAAACAAAGCTATTTTAATTAAATGAATGTCAAATACATTCTACAAAGCTAATTGAATCAAATGAAAGTCAAACACATTCAAACAAAGCTATGTGAAGAAAATGAAAGTCAAATACATTCTACAAAGCAAATTGAATCAAATGAAAGTCAAACACAGTCAAACAAAGTTATTTGATTCAAATTAAAGTCAAATACATTTTAAAAAGCTAATTGAATCAAATGAAATTCAAACACATTCAAACAAAGCTGTTTGAATCAAATGAGAGTCAAATAAATTCAATCAAAGCTAATTAAATAAAATAAAAGTAAAATACATTCTACAAAGCTAATTGAATCAAATGAAAGTCAAACACATTCAAACAAAGTCTTTTAAATCAAATGAAAGTCAAACACATTCAAAAAAAGCTTTTTAATTTAAATGAAAGTCAAACACATTCAAACAAAGCTATATAAATCAAATGAATGTGAAATGCATTCTACAAAGCAAATTGAATTAAATGAAATTCAAACACATTCAAACAAAGCTATTTGAATCAAATGAAAGTCAAATACATTCTACTAAGCTAATTGAATCAAATGAAAGTCAAACACATTCAAACAAAGCTATTTGAATCAAATGACAGTCAAATACGTTCAAACAAAGCTATATAAATCAAATGAAAGTGAAATATTCTACAAAGCAAATTGATCTAAATGAAATTCAAACACATTCAAACAAATCTATTTGAATCAAATGACATTCAAACACATTCTACAAAGCTAATTGAATCAATTGAAAGTCAAACACATTCAAACAAAGCTATTTTTATCAAATGAAAGTCAAATACATTCCACAAAGCTAATTGAATCAAATGAAAGTCAAACACATTCAAACAAAGCTTTTTGAATCAAATGAGAGTCAAATAAATTCAAACAAAGCTAATTAAATCAAATAAAAGTAAAATACATTCTACAAAGCTAATTGAATCTAATGAAAGTCAAACACATTAAAACAAAGTCTTTTAAATCAAATGAAAGTCAAACACATTCAAAAAAAGCTTTTTAATTTAAATGAAAGTCAAACACATTCAAACAAAGCTATATAAATTAAATGAATGTGAAATGCATTCTACAAAGCAAATTGTATTAAATGAAATTCAAACACATTCAAACAAAGCTATTTGAATCAAATGAAAGTCAAATACATTCTACTAAGCTAATTGAATCAAATGAAAGTCAAACACATTCAAACAAAGCTATTTGAATCAAATGACAGTCAAATACGTTGTAACAAAGCTATATAAATCAAATGAAAGTGAAATGCATTCTACAAAGCACATTGATCTAAATGAAATTCAAACACATTCAAACAAAGCTATTTGAATCAAATGACAGTCAAACACATTCTACAAAGCTAATTGAATCAATTGAAAGTCAAACACATTCAAACAAAGCTATTTGAATCAAATGAAAGTCAAATACATTCTACAAAGCTAATTGAATCAAATGAAAGTCAAACACATTCAAACAAAGCTAATTGAATCAAATGAAAGTCAAACACATTCAAACAAAGCTATTTTAATTAAATGAATGTCAAATACATTCTACAAAGCTAATTGAATCAAATGAAAGTCAAACACATTCAAACAAAGCTATGTGAAGAAAATGAAAGTCAAATACATTCTACAAAGCAAATTGAATCAAATGAAAGTCAAACACAGTCAAACAAAGTTATTTGATTCAAATTAAAGTCAAATACATTTTAAAAAGCTAATTGAATCAAATGAAATTCAAACACATTCAAACAAAGCTGTTTGAATCAAATGAGAGTCAAATAAATTCAATCAAAGCTAATTAAATAAAATAAAAGTAAAATACATTCTACAAAGCTAATTGAATCAAATGAAAGTCAAACACATTCAAACAAAGTCTTTTAAATCAAATGAAAGTCAAACACATTCAAAAAAAGCTTTTTAATTTAAATGAAAGTCAAACACATTCAAACAAAGCTATATAAATCAAATGAATGTGAAATGCATTCTACAAAGCAAATTGAATTAAATGAAATCCAAACACATTCAAACAAAGCTATTTGAATCAAATGAAAGTCAAATACATTCTACTAAGCTAATTGAATCAAATGAAAGTCAAACACATTCAAACAAAGCTATTTGAATCAAATGACAGTCAAATACGTTCAAACAAAGCTATATAAATCAAATGAAAGTGAAATGCATTCTACAAAGCAAATTGATCTAAATGAAATTCAAACACATTCAAACAAAGCTATTTGAATCAAATGACAGTCAAACACATTCTACAAAGCTAATTGAATCAATTGAAAGTCAAACACATTCAAACAAAGCTATTTGAATCAAATGAAAGTCAAATACATTCTACAAAGCTAATTGAATCAAATGAAAGTCAAACACATTCAAACAAAGCTAATTGAATCAAATGAAAGTCAAACACATTCAAACAAAGCTATTTTAATTAAATGAATGTCAAATACATTCTACAAAGCTAATTGAGTCAAATGAAAGTCAAACACATTCAAACAAAGCTATGTGAAGAAAATGAAAGTCAAATACATTCTACAAAGCAAATTGAATCCAATGAAAGTCAAACACAGTCAAACAAAGTTATTTGATTCAAATTAAAGTCAAATACATTTTAAAAAACTAATTGAATCAAATGAAAGTCAAACACATTCAAACAAAGCTGTTTGAATCAAATGAGAGTCAAATAAATTCAATCAAAGCTAATTAAATAAAATAAAAGTAAAATACATTCTACAAAGCTAATTGAATCAAATGAAAGTCAAACACATTCAAACAAAGTCTTTTAAATCAAATGAAAGTCAAACACATTCAAAAAAAGCTTTTTAATTTAAATGAAAGTCAAACACATTCAAACAAAGCTATATAAATCTAATGAATGTGAAATGCATTCTACAAAGCAAATTGAATTAAATGAAATTTAAACATATTCAAACAAAGCTATTTGAATCAAATGAAAGTCAAATACATTCTACTAAGCTAATTGAATCAAATGAAAGTCAAACACATTCAAACAAAGCTATTTGAATCAAATGACAGTCAAATACGTTGTAACAAAGCTATATAAATCAAATGAAAGTGAAATGCATTCTACAAAGCAAATTGATCTAAATGAAATTCAAACACATTCAAACAAAGCTATTTGAATCAAATGACAGTCAAACACATTCTACAAAGCTAATTGAATCAATTGAAAGTCAAACACATTCAAAAAAAGCTTTTTAATTTAAATGAAAGTCAAACACATTCAAACAAAACTATATAAATCAAATGAAAGTGAAATGCATTCTACAAAGCAAATTAAATTAAATGAAGTTCAAACACATTCAAACAAAGCGATTTGAATCAAATGACAGTCCAATACATTCTACAAAGTTAATTGAATCAATTGAAAGTCAAACACATTCAAACAAAGCTATTTGAATAAAATGAAAGTCAAATACATTCTACAAAGCTAATTGAATCAAATGAAAGTCAAATACATTCTACAAAGCTAATTGAATCAAATGAAAGTCAAACACATTCAAACAAAGCTATTTGAATCAAAAGAGAGTAAAATAAATTCAAACAAAGCTAATTAAATCAAATAAAAGTAAAATACATTCTACAAAGCTAATTGAATAAAATGAAAGTCAAACACATTCAAACAAAGCCTTTTAAATCAAATGAAAGTCAAACACATTCAAAAAAAGCTTTTTAATTTAAATGAAAGTCAAACACATTCAAACAAAGCTATATAAATCAAATGAAAGTGAAATGCATTCTACAAAGCAAATTAAATTAAATGAAATTCAAACACATTCAAACAAAGCGATTTGAATCAAATGACAGTCCAATACATTCTACAAAGTTAATTGAATCAATTGAAAGTCAAACACATTCAAACAAAGCTATTTGAATAAAATGAAAGTCAAATACATTCTACAAAGCTAATTGAATCAAAAGAAAGTCAAACACATTCAAACAAAGTCTTTTAAATCAAATGAAAGTCAAACACATTTAAAAAAAGCTTTTTAATTTAAATGAAAGTCAAACACATTTAAGCAAAGCTATATAAATCAAATGAATGTGAAATGCATTCTACAAAGCAAATTGAATTAAATGAAATTCAAACACATTCAAACAAAGCTATTTGAATCAAATGAAAGTTAAATACATTCTACTAAGCTAATTGAATCAAATGAAAGTCAAACACATTCAAACAAAGCTATTTGAATCAAATGACAGTCAAATACGTTCAAACAAAGCTATATAAATCAAATGAAAGTGAAATGCATTCTACAAAGCAAATTTATCTAAATGAAATTCAAACACATTCAAACAAAGCTATTTGAATCAAATGAAAGTCAAATACATTCTACTAAGCTAATTGAATCAAATGAAAGTCAAACACATTCAAACAAAGCTATTTGAATCAAATGACAGTCAAATACGTTCAAACAAAGCTATATAAATCAAATGACAGTCAAATACGTTCAAATGAAAGTCAAACACATTCAAACAAAGCTTTCGAATCAAGTGAAAGTCAAATACATTCTACAAAGCTAATTGAATCAAATGAAAGTCAAACACATTCAAACAAAGCTATTTGAATCAAATGCAAGTCAAATACATTCTACTAAGCTAATTGAATCAAATGAAAGTCAAACACATTCAAACAAAGCTAATTGAATCAAATGAAAGTCAAACACATTCAAACAAAGATTTCGTATTAAATGAAAGTCAAATACATTCTACAAAGCTAATTGAATCAAAAGAAAGTCAAACACATTCAAACAAAGCTATTTGAATCAAATGAAAGTCAAATACATTCTACTAAGCTAATTGAATCAAATGAAAGTCAAACACATTCAAACAAAGCTATTTGAATCAAATGAAAGTCAAATACGTTCTACTAAGCTAATTGGATCAAATAAAAGTCAAACACATTCAAACAAAGCTATTTGAATCAAATGACAGTCAAATACGTTCTACAAAGCTAATTGTATCAAATGAAAGTCAAACACATTCCAACAAAGCTATTTGAATAAAATAAAAGTGAAATGCATTCTACAAAGCTAATTGAATCAAATGAAAGTGAAACACATTCAAACAAAGCTATTTGAATCAAATGAGAGTCAAATACATTCAAACAAAGCTAATTAAATCAAATAAAAGTCAAATACATTCTAAAAAGCTAATTGAATCATATAAAAGTCAAACAGATTCAAACGAAGCTATTTGAATCAAATGAAAGTCAAACACATTCAAACAAAGCTATTTGAATCAAATGAAAGTCAAATACGTTCTACTAAGCTAATTGGATCAAATAAAAGTCAAACACATTCAAACAAAGCTATTTGAATCAAATGACAGTCAAATACGTTCTACAAAGCTAGTTGTATCAAATGAAAGTCAAACACCTTCAAACAACGCTATTTGAATAAAATGAAAGTGAAATGCATTCTACAAAGCTAATTGAATCAAATGAAAGTGAAACGCATTCAAACAAAGCTATTTGAATCAAATGAGAGTCAAATACATTCAAACAAAGCTAATTAAATCAAATAAAAGTCAAATACATTCTACGAAGCTAATTGAATCATATAAAAGTCAAACAGATTCAAACAAAGCTATTTGAATCAAATGAAAGTCAAATACATTCTACTAAGCTAATTGACAAATGAAAGTTAAACACATTCAAACAAAGCTATTTGAATCAAATGACAGTCAAATACGTTCAAACAAAGCTATATAAATCAAATGAAAGTGAAATGCATTCTACAAATCAAATTGATCTAAATGAAATTAAAACACATTCAAACAAAGCTATTTGAATTAAATGACAATCAAACACATTCTACAAAGCTAATTGAATCAATTGAAAGTCAAACACATTCAAACAAAGCTATTTGAATCAAATGAAAGTCAAATACATTCTACAAAGCTAATTGAATCAAATGAAAGTCAAACACATTCAAACAAAGCTAATTGAATCAAATGAAAGTCAAACACATTCAAACAAAGCTATTTTAATTAAATGAATGTCAAATACATTCTACAAAGCTAATTGAATCAAATGAAAGTCAAACACATTCAAACAAAGCTATTTGAAGAAAATGAAAGTCAAATACATTCTACAAAGCAAATTGAATCAAATGAAAGTCAAACACGGTCAAACAAAGTTATTTGATTCAAATGAAAGTCAAATACATTCTACAAAGCTAATTGAATCAAATGAAAGTCAAACACATTCAAACAAAGCTAATTAAATCAAATAAAAGTCAAAGACATTCTACAAAGCTAATTGAATCATATGAAAGTCAAACACATTTAAACAAAGCTAATTGAATCAAATGGAAGTCAAATACATTCTATAAAGCTAATTGAATTAAATTAAAGTCGAACACATTCAAAATAAGCTAATTTAATTTATGAAAGTCAAACACATTCAAACAAAGCTTTCGAATAAAGTGAAAGTCAAATACATTCTACAAAGCTAATTGAATCAAATGAAAGTCAAACACATTCAAACAAAGCTATTTGAATCAAATGCAAGTCAAATACATTCTACTAAGCTAATTGAATCAAATGAAAGTCAAACACATTCAAACAAAGCTATTTGAATCAAATGACAGTCAAATACGTTCTACAAAGCTAATTGTATCAAATGAAAGTCAAACAAAGCTGTTTGAATAAAATGAAAGTGAAATGCATTCTATAAAGCTAATTGAATCAAATGAAAGTGAAACACATTCAAACAAAGTTATTTGAATCAAATGAGAGTCAAATACATTCAAACAAAGCTAATTAAATCAAATAAAAGTCAAATACATTCTACAAATCTAATTGAATCATATAAAAGTCAAACACATTCAAACAAAGCTAATTGAATTAAATGGAAGTCAAATACATTCTACAAAGCTAATTGAATTAAATTAAAGTCAAACACATTCAAAATAAGCTAATTGAATCAAATGAAAGTCAAACATATTCAAACAAAGCTATTCGAATGAAATGATAGTCAAATACGTTCTACAAAGCTAATTGTATCAAATGACAGTCATTTACATTCTACAAAGCTAATTGTATCAAATGAAAGTCAAACACATTCAAACAAAGCTATTTGAATAAAATGAAAGTGAAATGCATTCTACAAAGCTAATGGAATCCAGTGAAATTAAAACACATTCAAACAAAGCTATTTGAATCAAATGAGAGTTAAATACATTCAAACAAAGCTAATTAAATCAAATAAAAGTCAATTACATTCTACAAAGCTAATTGAATCAAATGAAAGTCAAAAACATTCAAACAAAGCTAATTGAATTAACTGAAAGACAAATACATTTTACAAAGCTAATTGAATTAAATTAAAGTCGAACACATTCAAAATAAGCTAATTTAATTTATGAAAGTCAAACACATTCAAACAAAGCTTTCGAATCAAGTGAAAGTCAAATACATTCTACAAAGCTAATTGAATCAAATGAAAGTCAAACACATTCAAACAAAGCTATTTGAATCATATGCAAGACAAATACATTCTACTAAGCTAATTGAATCAAATGAAAGTCAAACACATTCAAACAAAGCTAATTGAATCAAATGAAAGTCAAACACATTCAAACAAAGATTTCGTATTAAATGAAAGTCAAATACATTCTACAAAGCTAATTGAATCAAATGAAAGTCAAACACATTCAAACAAAGCTATTTGAATCAAATGAAAGTCAAATACATTCTACTAAGCTAATTGAATCAAATGAAAGTCAAACACATTCAAACAAAGCTATTTGAATCAAATGAAAGTCAAATACGTTCTACTAAGCTAATTGGATCAAATAAAAGTCAAACACATTCAAACAAAGCTATTTGAATCAAGTGACAGTCAAATACGTTCTACAAAGCTAATTGTATCAAATGAAAGTCAAACACATTCCAACAAAGCTATTTGAATAAAATGAAAGTGAAATGCATTCTACAAAGCTAATTGAATCAAATAAAAGTGAAACACATTCAAACAAAGCTATTTGAATCAAATGAGAGTCAAATACATTCAAACAAAGCTAATTAAATCAAATAAAAGTCAAATACATTCTAAAAAGCTAATTGAATCGTATAAAAGTCAAACAGATTCAAACAAAGCTATTTGAATCAAATGAAAGTCAAACACATTCAAACAAAGCTATTTGAATCAAATGAAAGTCAAATACGTTCTACTAAGCTAATTGGATCAAATAAAAGTCAAACACATTCAAACAAAGCTATTTGAATCAAATGACAGTCAAATACGTTCTACAAAGCTAGTTGTATCAAATGAAAGTCAAACACCTTCAAACAACGCTATTTGAATAAAATGAAAGTGAAATGCATTCTACAAAGCTAATTGAATCAAATGAAAGTGAAACGCATTCAAACAAAGCTATTTGAATCAAATGAGAGTCAAATACATTCAAACAAAGCTAATTAAATCAAATAAAAGTCAAATACATTCTACGAAGCTAATTGAATCATATAAAAGTCAAACAGATTCAAACAAAGCTATTTGAATCAAATGAAAGTCAAATACATTCTACTAAGCTAATTGACAAATGAAAGTTAAACACATTCAAACAAAGCTATTTGAATCAAATGACAGTCAAGTACGTTCAAACAAAGCTATATAAATCAAATGAAAGTGAAATGCATTCTACAAATCAAATTGATCTAAATGAAATTAAAACACATTCAAACAAAGCTATTTGAATCAAATGACAGTCAAACACATTCTCCAAAGCTAATTGAATCAATTGAAAGTCAAACACATTCAAACAAAGCTATTTGAATCAAATGAAAGTCAAATACATTCTACAAAGCTAATTGAATCAAATGAAAGTCAAACACATTCAAACAAAGCTAATTGAATCAAATGAAAGTCAAACACATTCAAACAAAGCTATTTTAATTAAATGAATGTCAAATACATACTACAAAGCTAATTGAATCAAATGAAAGTCAAACACATTCAAACAAAGCTATTTGAAGAAAATGAAAGTCAAATACATTCTACAAAGCTAATTGAATCAAATGAAAGTCAAACACATTCAAACAAAGCTAATTAAATCAAATAAAAGTCAAAGACATTCTACAAAGCTAATTGAATCATATGAAAGTCAAACACATTTAAACAAAGCTAATTGAATCAAATGGAAGTCAAATACATTCTACAAAGCTAATTTAATTAAATTAAAGTCGAACACATTCAAAATAAGCTAATTTAATTTATGAAAGTCAAACACATTCAAACAAAGCTTTCGAATCAAGTGAAAGTCAAATACATTCTACAAAGCTAATTGAATCAAATGAAAGTCAAACACATTCAAACAAAGCTATTTGAATCAAATGCAAGTCAAATACATTCTACTAAGCTAATTGAATCAAATGAAAGTCAAACACATTCAAACAAAGCTATTTGAATCAAATGACAGTCAAATACGTTCTACAAAGCTAATTGTAACAAATGAAAGTCAAACAAAGCTGTTTGAATAAAATGAAAGTGAAATGCATTTTACAAAGCTAATTGAATCAAATGAAAGTGAAACACATTCAAACAAAGTTATTTGAATCAAATAAAAGTCAAATACATTCTACAAATCTAATTGAATCATATAAAAGTCAAACACATTCAAACAAAGCTAATTGAATTAAATGGAAGTCAAATACATTCTACAAAGCTAATTGAATTAAATTAAAGTCAAACACATTCAAAATAAGCTAATTGAATCAAATGAAAGTCAAACACATTCAAACAAAGCTATTCGAATGAAATGATAGTCAAATACGTTCTACAAAGCTAAATTTATCAAATGAAAGTCAAACACAATCAAACAAAGCTATTTGAATAAAATGAAAGTGAAATGCATTCTACAAAGCTAATGGAATCCAGTGAAATTAAAACACATTCAAACAAAGCTATTTGAATCAAATGAGAGTTAAATACATTCAAACAAAGCTAATTAAATCAAATAAAAGTCAATTACATTCTACAAAGCTAATTGAATCAAATGAAAGTCAAACACATTCAAACAAAGCTAATTGAATTAACTGAAAGACAAATACATTCAACAAAGAGAATTGAATCAAATGAAAGTCAAACACATTCAAACAAAGCTAATTGAATCAAATGAAAGTCAAACACATTCAAACAAATATTTCGTATTAAATGAAAGTCAAATACATTCTACAAAGCTAATTGAATCAAATGAAAGTCAAACACATTCAAACAAAGCTATTTGAATCAAATGAAAGTCAAATACATTCTACTAAGCTAATTGAATCAAATGAAAGTCAAACACATTCAAACAAAGCTAATTAAATCAAATGAAAGTCAAACACATTCAAACAAAGATTTCGTATTAAATGAAAGTCAAATACATTCTACAAAGCTAATTGAATCAAATGAAAATCAAACACATTCAAACAAAGCTATTTGAATCAAATGAAAGTCAAATACATTCTACTAAGCTAATTGAATCAAATGAAAGTCAAACACATTCAAACAAAGCTATTTGAATCAAATGAAAGTCAAATACGTTCTACTAAGCTAATTGGATCAAATAAAAGTCAAACACATTCAAACAAAGCTATTTGAATCAAATGACAGTCAAATACGTTCTACAAAGCTAATTGTATCAAATGAAAGTCAAACACATTCCAACAAAGCTATTTGAATAAAATGAAAGTGAAATGCATTCTACAAAGCTAATTGAATCAAATGAAAGTGAAACACATTCAAACAAAGCTATTTGAATCAAATGAGAGTCAAATACATTCAAACAAAGCTAATTAAATCAAATAAAAGTCAAATACATTCTACAAAGCTAATTGAATCATATAAAAGTCAAACAGATTCAAACAAAGCTATTTGAATCAAATGAAAGTCAAACACATTCAAACAAAGCTATTTGAATCAAAAGAAAGTCAAATACGTTCTACTAAGCTAATTGGATCAAATAAAAGTCAAACACATTCAAACAAAGCTATTTGAATCAAATGACAGTCAAATACGTTCTACAAAGCTAGTTGTATCAAATGAAAGTCAAACACCTTCAAACAACGCTATTTGAATAAAACGAAAGTGAAATGCATTCTACAAAGCTAATTGAATCAAATGAAAGTGAAACGCATTCAAACAAAGCTATTTGAATCAAATGAGAGTCAAATACATTCAAACAAAGCTAATTAAATCAAATAAAAGTCAAATACATTCTACGAAGCTAATTGAATCATATAAAAGTCAATTAGATTCAAACAAAGCTATTTGAATCAAATGAAAGTCAAATACATTCTACTAAGCTAATTGACAAATGAAAGTTAAACACATTCAAACAAAGCTATTTGAATCAAATGACAGTCAAATACGTTCAAACAAAGCTATATAAATCAAATGAAAGTGAAATGCATTCTACAAATCAAATTGATCTAAATGAAATTAAAACACATTCAAACAAAGCTATTTGAATCAAATGACAGTCAAACACATTCTACAAAGCTAATTGAATCAATTGAAAGTCAAACACATTCAAACAAAGCTATTTGAATCAAATGAAAGTCAAATACATTCTACAAAGCTAATTGAATCAAATGAAAGTCAAACACATTCAAACAAAGCTAATTGAATCAAATGAAAGTCAAACACATTCAAACAAAGCTATTTTAATTAAATGAATGTCAAATACATACTACAAAGCTAATTGAATCAAATGAAAGTCAAACACATTCAAACAAAGCTATTTGAAGAAAATGAAAGTCAAATACATTCTACAAAGCAAATTGAATCAAATGAAAGTCAAATACATTCTACAAAGCTAATTGAATCAAATGAAAGTCAAACACATTCAAACAAAGCTAATTAAATCAAATAAAAGTCAAAGACATTCTACAAAGCTAATTGAATCATATGAAAGTCAAACACATTTAAACAAAGCTAATTGAATCAAATGGAAGTCAAATACATTCTACAAAGCTAATTGAATTAAATTAAAGTCGAACACATTCAAAATAAGCTAATTTAATTTATGAAAGTCAAACACATTCAAACAAAGCTTTCGAATCAAGTGAAAGTCAAATACATTCTACAAAGCTAATTGAATCAAATGAAAGTCAAACACATTCAAACAAAGCTATTTGAATCAAATGCAAGTCAAATACATTCTACTAAGCTAATTGAATCAAATGAAAGTCAAACACATTCAAACAAAGCTATTTGAATCAAATGACAGTCAAATACGTTCTACAAAGCTAATTGTATCAAATGAAAGTCAAACAAAGCTGTTTGAATAAAATGAAAGTGAAATGCATTCTACAAAGCTAATTGAATCAAATGAAAGTGAAACACATTCAAACAAAGTTATTTGAATCAAATGAGAGTCAAATACATTCAAACAAAGCTAATTAAATCAAATAAAAGTCAAATACATTCTACAAATCTAATTGAATCATATAAAAGTCAAACACATTCAAACAAAGCTAATTGAATTAAATGGAAGTCAAATACATTCTACAAAGCTAATTGAATTAAATTAAAGTCAAACACATTCAAAATAAGCTAATTGAATCAAATGAAAGTCAAACACATTCAAACAAAGCTATTCGAATCAAATGATAGTCAAATACGTTCTACAAAGCTAAATTTATCAAATGAAAGTCAAACACAATCAAACAAAGCTATTTGAATAAAATGAAAGTGAAATGCATTCTACAAAGCTAATGGAATCCAGTGAAATTAAAACACATTCAAACAAAGCTATTTGAATCAAAAGAGAGTTAAATACATTCAAACAAAGCTAATTAAATCAAATAAAAGTCAATTACATTCTACAAAGCTAATTGAATCAAATGAAAGTCAAACACATTCAAACAAAGCTAATTGAATTAACTGAAAGACAAATACATTCAACAAAGAGAATTGAATCAAATGAAAGTCAAATACATTCAAACAAAGCTAATTGAATCAAATGAAAGTCAAACACATTCAAACAAATATTTCGTATTAAATGAAAGTCAAATACATTCTACAAAGCTAATTGAATCAAATGAAAGTCAAACACATTCAAACAAAGCTATTTGAATCAAATGAAAGTCAAATACATTCTACTAAGCTAATAAAATCAAATGAAAGTCAAACACATTTAAACAAAGCTATTTGAATCAAATTAAAGTCAAATACGTTCTACTAAGCTAATTGGATCAAATAAAAGTCAAACACATTCAAACAAAGCTATTTGAATCAAATGACAGTCAAATACGTTCTACAAAGCTAATTGTATCAAATGAAAGTCAAACACATTCCAACAAAGCTATTTGAATAAAATGAAAGTGAAATGCATTCTACAAAGCTAATTGAATCAAATGAAAGTGAAACACATTCAAACAAAGCTATTTGAATCAAATGAGAGTCAAATACATTCAAACAAAGCTAATTAAATCAAATTAAAGTCAAATACATTCTACAAAGCTAATTGAATCATATAAAAGTCAAACAGATTCAAACAAAGCTATTTGAATCAAATAAAAGTCAAACACATTCAAACAAAGCTATTTGAATCAAATGACAATCAAATACGTTCTACTAAGCTAATTGGATCAAATAAAAGTAAACACATTCAAACAAAGCTATTTGAATAAATGACAGTCAATTACGTTCTACAAAGCTAGTTGTATCAAATGAAAGTTAAACACCTTCAAACAACGCTATTTGAATAAAATGAAAGTGAAATGCATTCTACAAAGCTAATTGAATCAAATGAAAGTGAAACGCATTCAAACAAAGCTATTTGAATCAAATCAGAGTCAAATACATTCAAACAAAGCTAATTAAATCAAATAAAAGTCAAATACATTCTACGAAGCTAATTGAATCATATAAAAGCCAAACAGATTCAAACAAAGCTATTTGAATCAAATGAAAGTCAAATACATTCTACTAAGCTAATTGACAAATGAAAGTTAAACACATTCAAACAAAGCTATTTGAATCAAATGACAGTCAAATACGTTCAAACAAAGCCATATAAATCAAATGAAATTGAAATGCATTCTACAAATCAAATTGATCTAAATGAAATTAAAACACATTCAAACAAAGCTATTTGAATCAAATGACAGTCAAACACATTCTACAAAGCTAATTGAATCAATTGAAAGTCAAACACATTCAAATAAAGCTATTTGAATCAAATGAAAGTCAAATACATTCTACAAAGCTAATTGAATCAAATGAAACTCAAACACATTCAAACAAAGCTAATTGAATCAAATGAAAGTCAAACACATTCAAACAAAGCTAATTGAATCAAATGAAAGTCAAACACATTCATACAAAGCTAATTGAATCAAATGAAAGTCAAACACATTCAAACAAAGCTATTTGAAGAAAATGAAAGTCAAATACATTCTACAAAGCAAATTGAATCAAATGAAAGTCAAACACGGTCAAACAAAGTTATTTGATTCAAATGAAAGTCAAATACATTCTACAAAGCTAATTGAATCAAATGAAAGTCAAACACATTCAAACAAAGCTAATTAAATCAAATAAAAGTCAAAGACATTCTACAAGGCTAATTGAATCATATGAAAGTCAAACACATTTAAACAAAGCTAATTGAATCAAATCGAAGTCAAATACATTCTACAAAGCTAATTGAATTAAATTAAAGTCGAACACATTCAAAATAAGCTAATTTAATTTATGAAAGTCAAACACATTCAAACAAAGCTTTCGAATCAAGTGAAAGTCAAATACATTCTACAAATCTAATTGAATCAAATGAAAGTCAAACACATTCAAACAAAGCTATTTGAATCAAATGAAAGTCAAATACATTCTACTAAGCTAATTGAATCAAATGAAAGTCAAACACATTCAAACAAAGCTATTTGAATCAAATGAAAGTCAAATACATTCTACAAAGTTAATTGAATCAAATGAAAGTCAAACAAAGCTGTTTGAATAAAATGAAAGTGAAATGCATTCTACAAAGCTAATTGAATCAAATGAAAGTGAAACACATTCAAACAAAGCTATTTGAATCAAATGAGAGTCAAATACATTCAAACAAAGCTAATTAAATCAAATAAAAGTCAAATACATTCTACAAAGCTAATTGAATAATATAAAAGTCAAACACATTCAAACAAAGCTAATTGAATTAAATGGAAGTCAAATACATTCTACAAAGCTAATTGAATTAAATTAAAGTCAAACACATTCAAAATAAGCTAATTGAATTTAATGAAAGTCAAACACATTCAAACAAAGCTTTCGAATCAAGTGAAAGTCAAATACATTCTACAAAGCTAATTGAATCAAATGAAAGTCAAACACATTCAAACAAAGATATTTGAATCAAATGAAAGTCAAATACATTCTACTAAGCTAGTTGAATCAAATGAAAGTCAAACACATTCAAACAAAGCTATTTAAATCAAATGATAGTCAAATACGTTCTACAAAGCTAATTGTATCAAATGAAATTCAAACACATTCAAACAAAGCTATTTGAATAAAATGAAAGTGAAATGCATTCTACAAAGCTAATTGAATCCAATGAAAGTGAAACACATTCAAACAAAGCTATTTGAATCAAATGAGAGTCAAATACATTCAAACAAAGCTAATTAAATCAAATAAAAGTCAAATACATTCTACAAAGCTAATTGAATCAAATGAAAGTCAAACACATTCAAACAAAGCTAATTGAATTAACTGAAAGACAAATACATTCAACAAAGCGAATTGAATCAAATGAAAGTCAAACACATTCAAACAAAGCTAATTGAATCAACTGAAAGTCAAACACATTCAAACAAAGATTTTGTATTAAATGAAAGTCAAATACATTCTACAAAGCTAATTGAATCAAATGAAAGTCAAACACATTCATACAAAGCTATTTGAATCAAATGAAAGTCAAATACATTCTACTAAGCTAATTGAATCAAATGAAAGTCAAACACATTCAAATAAAGCTATTTGAATCAAATGACAGTCAAATACGTTCAAACAAAGCTATATAAATCAAATGAAAGTGAAATGCATTCTACAAATCAAATTGATCTAAATGAATTTAAAACACATTCAAACAAAGCTATTTGAATAAAATGACAGTCAAACACATTCTACAAAGCTAATTGAATCAATTGAAAGTCAAACACATTCAAACAAAGCTATTTGAATCAAATGAAAGTCAAATACATTCTACAAAGCTAATTGAATCAAATGAAAGTCAAACACATTCAAACAAAGCTAATTGAATCAAATGAAAGTCAAACACATTCAAACAAAGCTAATTAAATCAAATAAAAGTCAAAGACATTCTACAAAGCTAATTGAATCATATAAAAGTTAAACACGTTTAAACAAAGCTAATTGAATCAAATGGAAGTCAAATACATTCTACAAAGCTAATTAAATTAAATTAAAGTCAAACATATTCAAAATAAGTTAATTTAATTTAATGAAAGTCAAACACATTCAAACAAAGCTTTCGAATCAAGTGAAAGTCAAATACATTCTACAAAGCTAATTGAATCAAATGAAAGTCAAACACATTCAAACAAAGCTATTTGAATCAAATGAAAGTCAAATACATTCTACTAAGCTAATTGAATCAAATGAAAGTCAAACACATTCAAACAAAGCTATTTGAATCAAATGACAGTCAAATAAGTTCTACAAAGCTAATTGTATCAAATGAAAGTCAAACAAAGCTGTTTGAATAAAATGAAAGTGAAATGCATTCTACAAAGCTAATTGAATCAAATGAAAGTGAAACACATTCAAACAAAGCTATTTGAATCAAATGAGAGTCAAATACATTCAAACAAAGCTAATTAAATCAAATAAAAGTCAAATACGTTCTACAAAGCTAATTGAATCATATAAAAGTCAAACACATTCAAACAAAGCTAATTGAATTAAATGGATGTCAAATACATTCTACAAAGCTAATTGAATTAAATTAAAGTCAAACACATTCAAAATAAGCTAATTGAATTTAATGAAAGTCAAACACATTCAAACAAAGCTATTTAAATCAAATGATAGTCAAATACGTTCTACAAAGCTAATTGTATCAAATGAAATTCAAACACATTCAAACAAAGCTATTTGAATAAAATGAAAGTCAAATACATTCTACTAAGCTAATTGAACCAAATGAAAGTCAAACACATTCAAACAAAACTATTTGAATCAAATGATAGTCAAATACGTTCTACAAAGCTAATTGTATCAAATGAAATTCAAACACATTCAAACAAAGCTATTTGAATAAAATGAAAGTGAAATGCATTCTACAAAGCTAATTGAATCCAATGAAAGTGAAACACATTCAAACAAAGCTATTTGAATGAAATGAGAGTCAAATACATTCAAACAAAGCTAATTAAATCAAATAAAAGTCAAATACATTCTACAAAGCTAATTGAATCAAATGAAAGTCAAACACATTCAAACAAAGCTAATTGAATTAACTGAAAGACAAATACATTCAACAAAGCGAATTGAATCAAATGAAAGTCAAACACATTCAAACAAAGCTAATTGAATCAAATCAAAGTCAAACACATTCAAACAAAGATTTCGTATTAAATGAAAGTCAAATCCATTCTACAAAGCTAATTGAATCAAATGAAAGTCAAACACATTCATACAAAGCTATTTGAATCAAATGAAAGTCAAATACATTCTACTAAGCTAATTGAATCAAATGAAAGTCAAACACATTCAAACAAAGCTATTTGAATCAAATGACAGTCAAATACGTTCAAACAAAGCTATATAAATCAAATGAAAGTGAAATGAATTCTACAAAGCAAATTGAGCTAAATGAAATTCAAACACATTCAAACAAAGCTATTTGAAGCAAATGACAGTCAAACACATTCTACAAAGCTAATTGAATCAATTGAAAGTTAAACACATTCAAACAAAGCTATTTGAATCAAATGAAAGTCAAATACATTCTACAAAGCTAATTGAATCAAATGAAAGTCAAACACATTCAAACAAAGCTATTTGAATCAAATAAGAGTCAAATAAATTCAAACAAAGCTAATTAAATCAAATAAAAGTAAAATACATTCTACAAAGCTAATTGAATCAAATGAAAGTCAAACACATTCAAACAAATCCTTTTAAATCAAATGAAAGTCAAACACATTCAAAAAAAGCTTTTTAATTTAAATGAAAGTCAAACACATTCAAACAAAGCTATATAAATCAAATGAAAGTGAAATGCATTCCACAAAGCAAATTGATCTAAATGAAATTTAAACACATTCAAACAAAGTTATTTGAATCAAATGACAGTCAAACACATTCTACAAAGCTAATTGAATCAATTGAAAGTCAAACACATTAAAACAAAGCTATTTGAATCAAATGAAAGTCAAATACATTCTACAAAGCTAATTGAATTAAATGAAAGTCAAACAAATTCAAACAAAGCTAATTGAATCAAATGAAATTCAAACACATTAAAACAAAGCTATTTTAATTAAATGAATGTCAAATACATTCTACAAAGCTAATTGAATCAAATGAAAGTCAAACACATTAAAACAAAGCTATTTGAAGAAAATGAAAGTCAAATACATTTTACAAAGCAAATTGAATCAAATGAAAGTCAAACACAGTCAAACAAAGTTATTTGATTCAGATGAAAGTCAAATACATTCTACAAAGCTAATTGAATCAAATGAAAGTCAAACACATTCAAACAAAGCTGTTTGAATCAAATGAGAGTCAAATACGTTCAAACAAAGTTATTTTAATTAAATGAATGTCAAATACATTCTACAAAGCTAATTGAATTACATAAAAGTCAAACACATTCAAACAAAGCTAATTGAATCAAATGGAAGTCAAATACATTCTACAAAGCTAATTGAATTAAATTAAAGTCAAACACATTCAAAATAAGCTAATTGAATTTAATGAAAGTCAAACACATTCAAACAAAGCTTTCGAATCAAGTGAAAGTCAAATACATTCTACAAAGCTAATTGAATCAAATGAAAGTCAAACACATTCAAACAAAGCTATTTGAATCAAATGAAAGTCAAATACATTCTACTAAGCTAATTGAATCAAATGAAACTCAAACACATTCAAACAAAGCTATTTGAATAAAATGAAAGTGAAATGCATTCTGCAAAGCTAATTGAATCAAATGAAAGTGAAACACATTCAAACAAAGCTATTTGAATCAAATGAGAGTCAAATACATTCAAACAAAGCTAATTAAATCAAATAAAAGTCAAATACATTCTACAAAGCTAATTGAATCATATAAAAGTCAAACACATTCAAACAAAGCTATTTGAATCAAATGAAAGTCAAATACATTCTACTAAGCTAATTGAATCAAATGAAAGTCAAACACATTCAAACAAAGCTATTTGAATCAAATGACAGTTAAATACGTTCAAACAAAGCTATATAAATCAAATGAAAGTGAAATGCATTCTACAAAGCAAATTGATCTAAATGAAATTCAAACACATTCAAACAAAGCTATTTGAATCAAATTACAGTCAAACACATTCTACAAAGCTAATTGAATCAATTGAAAGTCAAACACATTCAAACAAAGCTATTTGAATCAAATGAAAGTCAAATACATTCTACAAAGCTAATTGAATCAAATGAAAGTCAAACACATTCAAACAAAGCTATTTTAATTAAATGAATGTCAAATACATTCTACAAAGCTAATTGAATCAAATAAAAGTCAAACACATTCAAACAAAGCTATTTGAAGAAAATGAAAGTCAAATACATTCTACAAAGCAAATTGAATCAAATGAAAGTCAAACACAGTCAAACAAAGTTATTTGATTCAAATGAAAGTCAAATACATTCTACAAAGCTAATTGAATCAAATGAAAGTCAAACACATTCAAACAAAGCTAATTAAATCAAATAAAAGTCAAATACATTCTACAAAGCTAATTGAATCATATAAAAGTCAAACACATTCAAACAAAGCTAATTGAATTAAATGGAAGTCAAATACATTCTACAAAGCTAATTGAATTAAATTAAAGTCAAACACATTCAAAATAAGCTAATTGAATTTAATGAAAGTCAAACACATTCAAACAAAGCTTTCGAATCAAGTGAAAGTCAAATACATTCTACAAAGCTAATTGAATCAAATGAAAGTCAAACACATTCAAACAAAGATATTTGAATCAAATGAAAGTTAAATACATTCTACTAAGCTAGTAGAATCAAATGAAAGTCAAACACATTCAAACAAAGCTATTTAAATCAAATGATAGTCAAATACGTTCTACAAAGCTAATTGTATCAAATGAAATTCAAACACATTCAAACAAAGCTATTTGAATAAAATGAAAGTGAAATGCATTCTACAAAGGTAATTGAATCCAATGAAAGTGAAACACATTCAAACAAAGCTATTTGAATCAAATGAGAGTCAAATACATTCAAACAAAGCTAATTAAATCAAATAAAAGTCAAATACATTCTACAAAGCTAATTGAATCAAATGAAAGTCAAACACATTCAAACAAAGCTAATTGAATTAACTGAAAGACAAATACATTCAACAAAGCGAATTGAATCAAATGAAAGTCAAACACATTCAAACAAAGCTAATTGAATCAAATGAAAGTCAAACACATTCAAACAAAGATTTTGTATTAAATGAAAGTCAAATACATTCTACAAAGCTAATTGAATCAAATGAACGTCAAACACATTCATACAAAGCTATTTGAATCAAATGAAAGTCAAATACATTCTACTAAGCTAATTGAATCAAATGAAAGTCAAACACATTCAAATAAAGCTATTTGAATCAAATGACAGTCAAATACGTTCAAACAAAGCTATATAAATCAAATGAAAGTGAAATGCATTCTACAAATCAAATTGATCTAAATGAATTTAAAACACATTCAAACAAAGCTATTTGAATAAAATGACAGTCAAACACATTCTACAAAGCTAATTGAATCAATTGAAAGTCAAACACATTCAAACAAAGCTATTTGAATCAAATGAAAGTCAAATACATTCTACAAAGCTAATTGAATCAAATGAAAGTCAAACACATTCAAACAAAGCTAAGTGAATCAAATGAAAGTCAAACACATTCAAACAAAGCTAATTAAATCAAATAAAAGTCAAAGACATTCTACAAAGCTAATTGAATCATATAAAAGTTAAACACGTTTAAACAAAGCTAATTGAATCAAATGGAAGTCAAATACATTCTACAAAGCTAATTAAATTAAATTAAAGTCAAACATATTCAAAATAAGTTAATTTAATTTAATGAAAGTCAAACACATTCAAACAAAGCTTTCGAATCAAGTGAAAGTCAAATACATTCTACAAAGCTAATTGAATCAAATGAAAGTCAAACACATTCAAACAAAGCTATTTGAATCAAATGAAAGTCAAATACATTCTACTAAGCTAATTGAATCAAATGAAAGTCAAACACATTCAAACAAAGCTATTTGAATCAAATGACAGTCAAATAAGTTCTACAAAGCTAATTGTATCAAATGAAAGTCAAACAAAGCTGTTTGAATAAAATGAAAGTGAAATGCATTCTACAAAGCTAATTGAATCAAATGAAAGTGAAACACATTCAAACAAAGCTATTTGAATCAAATGAGAGTCAAATACATTCAAACAAAGCTAATTAAATCAAATAAAAGTCAAATACATTCTACAAAGCTAATTGAATCAAATGAAAGTCAAACACATTCAAACAAAGCTAATTGAATTAACTGAAAGACAAATACATTCAACAAAGCGAATTGAATCAAATGAAAGTCAAACACATTCAAACAAAGCTAATTGAATCAAATCAAAGTCAAACACATTCAAACAAAGATTTCGTATTAAATGAAAGTCAAATCCATTCTACAAAGCTAATTGAATCAAATGAAAGTCAAACACATTCATACAAAGCTATTTGAATCAAATGAAAGTCAAATACATTCTACTAAGCTAATTGAATCAAATGAAAGTCAAACACATTCAAACAAAGCTATTTGAATCAAATGACAGTCAAATACGTTCAAACAAAGCTATATAAATCAAATGAAAGTGAAATGCATTCTACAAAGCAAATTGAGCTAAATGAAATTCAAACACATTCAAACAAAGCTATTTGAAGCAAATGACAGTCAAACACATTCTACAAAGCTAATTGAATCAATTGAAAGTTAAACACATTCAAACAAAGCTATTTGAATCAAATGAAAGTCAAATACATTCTACAAAGCTAATTGAATCAAATGAAAGTCAAACACATTCAAACAAAGCTATTTGAATCAAATGAGAGTCAAATAAATTCAAACAAAGCTAATTAAATCAAATAAAAGTAAAATACATTCTACAAAGCTAATTGAATCAAAAGAAAGTCAAACACATTCAAACAAATCCTTTTAAATCAAATGAAAGTCAAACACATTCAAAAAAAGCTTTTTAATTTAAATGAAAGTCAAACACATTCAAACAAAGCTATATAAATCAAATGAAAGTGAAATGCATTCTACAAAGCAAATTGATCTAAATGAAATTCAAACACATTCAAACAAAGTTATTTGAATCAAATGACAGTCAAACACATTCTACAAAGCTAATTGAATCAATTGAAAGTCAAACACATTCAAACAAAGCTATTTGAATCAAATGAAAGTCAAATACATTCTACAAAGCTAATTGAATTAAATGAAAGTCAAACAAATTCAAACAAAGCTAATTGAATCAAATGAAATTCAAACACATTAAAACAAAGCTATTTTAATTAAATGAATGTCAAATACATTCTACAAAGCTAATTGAATCAAATGAAAGTCAAACACATTAAAACAAAGCTATTTGAAGAAAATGAAAGTCAAATACATTTTACAAAGCAAATTGAATCAAATGAAAGTCAAACACAGTCAAACAAAGTTATTTGATTCAGATGAAAGTCAAATACATTCTACAAAGCTAATTGAATCAAATGAAAGTCAAACACATTCAAACAAAGCTGTTTGAATCAAATGAGAGTCAAATACGTTCAAACAAAGCTATTTTAATTAAATGAATGTCAAATACATTCTACAAAGCTAATTGAATTACATAAAAGTCAAACACATTCAAACAAAGCTAATTGAATCAAATGGAAGTCAAATACATTCTACAAAGCTAATTGAATTAAATTAAAGTCAACACATTCAAAATAAGCTAATTGAATTTGATGAAAGTCAAACACATTCAAACAAAGCTTTCGAATCAAGTGAAAGTCAAATACATTCTACAAAGCTAATTGAATCAAATGAAAGTCAAACACATTCAAACAAAGCTATTTGAATCAAATGAAAGTCAAATACATTCTACTAAGCTAATTGAATCAAATGAAACTCAAACACATTCAAACAAAGCTATTTGAATCAAATGACAGTCAAATACGTTCTACAAAGCTAATTGTATTAAATGAAAGTCAAACACATTCAAACAAAGCTATTTGAATAAAATGAAAGTGAAATGCATTCTGCAAAGCTAATTGAATCAAATGAAAGTGAAACACATTCAAACAAAGCTATTTGAATCAAATGAGAGTCCAATACATTCAAACAAAGCTAATTAAATCAAATAAAAGTCAAATACATTCTACAAAGCTAATTGAATCATATAAAAGTCAAACACATTCAAACAAAGCTATTTGAATCAAATGAAAGTCAAATACATTCTACTAAGCTAATTGAATCAAATGAAAGTCAAACACATTCAAACAAAGCTATTTGAATCAAATGACAGTTAAATACGTTCAAACAAAGCTATATAAATCAAATGAAAGTGAAATGCATTCTACAAAGCAAATTGATCTAAATGAAATTCAAACACATTCAAACAAAGCTATTTGAATCAAATTACAGTCAAACACATTCTACAAAGCTAATTGAATCAATTGAAAGTCAAACACATTCAAACAAAGCTATTTGAATCAAATGAAAGTCAAATACATTCTACAAAGCTAATTGAATCAAATGAAAGTCAAACACATTCAAACAAAGCTATTTTAATTAAATGAATGTCAAATACATTCTACAAAGCTAATTGAATCAAATGAAAGTCAAACACATTCAAACAAAGCTATTTGAAGAAAATGAAAGTCAAATACATTCTACAAAGCAAATTGAATCAAATGAAAGTCAAACACAGTCAAACAAAGTTATTTGATTCAAATGAAAGTCAAATACATTCTACAAAGCTAATTGAATCAAATGAAAGTCAAACACATTCAAACAAAGCTAATTAAATCAAATAAAAGTCAAATACATTCTACAAAGCTAATTGAATCATATAAAAGTCAGACACATTCAAACAAAGCTAATTGAATCAAATGGAAGTCAAATACATTCTACAAAGCTAATTGAATTAAATTAAAGTCAAACACATTCAAAATAAGCTAATTGAATTTAATGAAAGTCAAACACATTCAAACAAAGCTTTCGAATCAAGTGAAAGTCAAATACATTCTACAAAGCTAATTGAATCAAATGAAAGTCAAACACATTCAAACAAAGCTATTTGAATCAAATGAAAGTCAAATACATTATACTAAGCTAATTGAATCAAATGAAAGTCAAACACATTCAAACAAAGCTATTTGAATCAAATGACAGTCAAATACGTTCTACAAAGCTAATTGTATCAAATGAAAGTCAAACACATTCAAACAAAGCTATTTGAATAAAATGAAAGTGAAATGCATTCTACAAAGCTAATTGAATCAAATGAAAGTGAAACTTATTCAAACAAAGCTATTTGAATCAAATGAGAGTCAAATACATTCAAACAAAGCTAATTAAATCAAATAAAAGTCAAATACATTCTACAAAGCTAATTGAATCATATAAAAGTCAAACACATTCAAACAAAGCTAATTGAATTAAATGGAAGTGAAATACATTCTACAAAGCTAATTGAATTAAATTAAAGTCAAACACATTCAAAATAAGCTAATTGAATTTAATGAAAGTTAAACACATTCAAACAAAGCTTTCGAATCAAGTGAAAGTCAAATACATTCTACAAAACTAATTGAATCAAATGAAAGTCAAACACATTCAAACAAAGATATTTGAATCAAATGAAAGTCAAATACATTCTACTAAGCTAATTGAATAAAATGAAAGTCAAACACATTCAAACAAAGCTATTTGAATCAAATGACAGTCAAATACGTTCTACAAAGCTAATTGTATCAAATGAAAGTCAAACACATTCAAACAAAGCTATTTGAATAAAATGAAAGTGAAATGCATTCTACAAAGCTAATTGAATCCAGTGAAAGTGAAACACATTCAAACAAAGCTATTTGAATCAAATGAGAGTCAAATACATTCAAACAAAGCTAATTAAATCAAATAAAAGTCAAATACATTCTACAAAGCTAATTGAATCAAATGAAAGTCAAACACATTCAAACAAAGCTAATTGAATTAATTGAAAGTCAAATACATTCAACAAAGCGAATTGAATCAAATGAAAGTCAAACACATTCAAACAAAGCTAATTGAATCAAATGAAAGTCAAACACATTCAAACAAAGATTTCATATTAAATGAAAGTCAAATACATTCTACAAAGCTAATTGAATCAAATGAAAGTCAAACATATTCAAACAAAGCTATTTGAATCAAATGAAAGTCAAATTCTACTAAGCTAATTGAATCAAATGAAAGTCAAACACATTCAAACAAAGCTATTTGAATCAAATGAGAGTCAAATATGTTCAAACAAAGCTATATAAATCAAATGAAAGTGAAATGCATTCTATAAAGCAAATTGATCTAAATGAAATTCAAACACATTCAAACAAAGCTATTTGAATCAAATGACAGTCAAACACATTCTACAAAGCTAATTGAATCAAATTAAAGTCAAACACATTCAAACAAAGCTATTTGAATCAAATGAAAGTCAAATACATTCTACAAAGCTAATTGAATCAAATGAAAGTCAAACACATTCAAACAAAGCTATTTGAATCAAATGAGAGTCAAATTAATTCAAACAAAGCTAATTAAATCAAATAAAAGTAAAATACATTCAAACGAAGCTATTTGAATCAAATGAAAGTCAAATACATTCTACAAAGCTAATTGAATCAAATGAAAGTCAAACACATTCAAACAAAGCTAATTGAATCAAATGAAAGTCAAACACATTCAAACAAAGCTATTTTAATTAAATGAATGTCAAATACATTCTACAAAGCTAATTGAATCAAATGAAAGTCAAACACATTCAAACAAAGATTTCATATTAAATGAAAGTCAAATACATTCTACAAAGCTAATTGAATCAAATGAAAGTCAAACACATTCAAACAAAGCTATTTGAATCAAATGAAAGTCAAATTCTACTAAGCTAATTGAATCAAATGAAAGTCAAACACATTCAAACAAAGCTATTTGAATCAAATGAGAGTCAAATATGTTCAAACAAAGCTATATAAATCAAATGAAAGTGAAATGCATTCTATAAAGCAAATTGATCTAAATGAAATTCAAACACATTCAAACAAAGCTATTTGAATCAAATGACAGTCAAACACATTCTACAAAGCTAATTGAATCAAATTAAAGTCAAACACATTCAAACAAAGCTATTTGAATCAAATGAAAGTCAAATACATTCTACAAAGCTAATTGAATCAAATGAAAGTCAAACACATTCATACAAAGCTATTTAAATCAAATGAGAGTCAAGTAAATTCAAACAAAGCTAATTAAATCAAATAAAAGTAAAATACATTCAAACAAAGCTATATGAATCAAATGAAAGTCAAATATATTCTACAAAGCTAATTGAATCAAATGAAAGTCAAACACATTCAAACAAAGCTAATTGAATCAAATGAAAGCCAAACACATTCAAACAAAGCTATTTTAATTAAATGAATGTCAAATACATTCTACAAAGCTAATTGAATCAAATGAAAGTCAAAGACATTCAAACAAAGCTATTTGAAGAAAATGAAAGTCAAATACATTCTACAAAGCAAATTGAATCAAATGAAAGTCAAACACAGTCAAACAAAGTTATTTGATTCAAATGAAAGTCAAATACATTCTACAAAGCTAATTGAATCAAATGAAAGTCAAACACATTCAAACAAAGCTAATTAAATCAAATAAAAGTCAAATACATTCTACAAAGCTAATTGAATCATATAAAAGTCAAACACATTCAAACAAAGCTAATTGAATCAAATGGAAGTCAAATACATTCTACAAAGCTAATTGAATTAAATTAAAGTCAAACACATTCAAAATAAGCTAATTGAATTTAATGAAAGTCAAACACATTCAAACAAAGCTTTCGAATCAAGTGAAAGTCAAATACATTCTACAAAGCTAATTGAATCAAATGAAAGTCAAACACATTCAAACAAAGCTATTTGAATCAAATGAAAGTCAAATACATTCTACTAAGCTAATAGAATCAAATGAAAGTCAAACACATTCAAACAAAGCTATTTGAATCAAATGACAGTCAAATACGTTATACAAAGCTAATTGTATCAAATGAAAGTCAAACACATTCAAACAAAGCTATTTGAATAAAATGAAAGTGAAATGCATTCTACAAAGCTAATTGAATCAAATGAAAGTGAAACTTATTCAAACAAAGCTATTTGAATCAAATGAGAGTCAAATACATTCAAACAAAGCTAATTAAATCAAATAAAAGTCAAATACATTCTACAAAGCTAATTGAATCATATAAAAGTCAAACACATTCAAACAAAGCTAATTGAATTAAATGGAAGTGAAATACATTCTACAAAGCTAATTGAATTAAATTAAAGTCAAACACATTCAAAATAAGCTAATTGAATTTAATGAAAGTTAAACACATTCAAACAAAGCTTTCGAATCAAGTGAAAGTCAAATACATTCTACAAAACTAATTGAATCAAATGAAAGTCAAACACATTCAAACAAATATATTTGAATCAAATGAAAGTCAAATACATTCTACTAAGCTAATTGAATAAAATGAAAGTCAAACACATTCAAACAAAGCTATTTGAATCAAATGACAGTCAAATACGTTCTACAAAGCTAATTGTATCAAATGAAAGTCAAACACATTCAAACAAAGCTATTTGAATAAAATGAAAGTGAAATGCATTCTACAAAGCTAATTGAATCAAATGAGAGTCAAATACATTCAAACAAAGCTAATTAAATCAAATAAAAGTCAAATACATTCTACAAAGCTAATTGAATCAAATGAAAGTCAAACACATTCAAACAAAGCTAATTGAATTAATTGAAAGTCAAATACATTCAACAAAGCGAATTGAATCAAATGAAAGTCAAACACATTCAAACAAAGCTAATTGAATCAAATGAAAGTCAAACACATTCAAACAAAGATTTCATATTAAATGAAAGTCAAATACATTCTACAAAGCTAATTGAATCAAATGAAAGTCAAACACATTCAAACAAAGCTATTTGAATCAAATGAAAGTCAAATTCTACTAAGCTAATTGAATCAAATGAAAGTCAAACACATTCAAACAAAGCTATTTGAATCAAATGAGAGTCAAATATGTTCAAACAAAGCTATATAAATCAAATGAAAGTGAAATGCATTCTATAAAGCAAATTGATCTAAATGAAATTCAAACACATTCAAACAAAGCTATTTGAATCAAATGACAGTCAAACACATTCTACAAAGCTAATTGAATCAAATTAAAGTCAAACACATTCAAACAAAGCTATTTGAATCAAATGAAAGTCAAATACATTCTACAAAGCTAATTGAATCAAATGAAAGTCAAACACATTCAAACAAAGCTATTTGAATCAAATGAGAGTCAAATAAATTCAAACAAAGCTAATTAAATCAAATAAAAGTAAAATACATTCAAACAAAGCTATTTGAATCAAATGAAAGTCAAATACATTCTACAAAGCTAATTGAATCAAATGAAAGTCAAACACATTCAAACAAAGCTAATTGAATCAAATGAAAGTCAAACACATTCAAACAAAGCTATTTTAATTAAATGAATGTCAAATACATTCTACAAAGCTAATTGAATCAAATGAAAGTCAAACACATTCAAACAAAGATTTCATATTAAATGAAAGTCAAATACATTCTACAAAGCTAATTGAATCAAATGAAAGTCAAACACATTCAAACAAAGCTATTTGAATCAAATGAAAGTCAAATTCTACTAAGCTAATTGAATCAAATGAAAGTCAAACACATTCAAACAAAGCTATTTGAATCAAATGAGAGTCAAATATGTTCAAACAAAGCTATATAAATCAAATGAAAGTGAAATGCATTCTATAAAGCAAATTGATCTAAATGAAATTCAAACACATTCAAACAAAGCTATTTGAATCAAATGACAGTCAAACACATTCTACAAAGCTAATTGAATCAAATTAAAGTCAAACACATTCAAACAAAGCTATTTGAATCAAATGAAAGTCAAATACATTCTACAAAGCTAATTGAATCAAATGAAAGTCAAACACATTCATACAAAGCTATTTAAATCAAATGAGAGTCAAGTAAATTCAAACAAAGCTAATTAAATCAAATAAAAGTCAAACACATTTAAACAAAGCTAATTGAATCAAATGAAAGTCAAACACATTCAAACAAAGCTATTTGAATCAAATGACAGTCAAATACATTCTACAAAGCTAATTGTATCAAATGAAAGTCAAACACATTCAAACAAAGCTATTTGAATAAAATGAAAGTGAAATGCATTCTACAAAGCTAATTGAATCAAATGAAAGTGAAACTTATTCAAACAAAGCTATATGAATCAAATGAGAGTCAAATACATTCAAACAAAGCTAATTAAATCAAATAAAAGTCAAATACATTCTACAAAGCTAATTGAATCATATAAAAGTCAAACACATTCAAACAAAGCTAATTGAATTAAATGGAAGTGAAATACATTCTACAAAGCTAATTGAATTAAATTAAAGTCAAACACATTCAAAATAAGCTAATTGAATTTAATGAAAATTAAACACATTCAAACAAAGCTTTCGAATCAAGTGAAAGTCAAATACATTCTACAAAACTAATTGAATCAAATGAAAGTCAAACACATTCAAACAAAGATATTTGAATCAAATGAAAGTCAAATACATTCTACTAAGCTAATTGAATAAAATGAAAGTCAAACACATTCAAACAAAGCTATTTGAATCAAATGACAGTCAAATACGTTCTACAAAGTTAATTGTATCAAATGAAAGTCAAACACATTCAAACAAAGCTATTTGAATAAAATGAAAGTGAAATGCATTCTACAAAGCTAATTGAATCCAGTGAAAGTGAAACACATTCAAACAAAGCTATTTGAATCAAATGAGAGTCAAATACATTCAAACAAAGCTAATTAAATAAAATAAAAGTCAAATACATTCTACAAAGCTAATTGAATCAAATGAAAGTCAAACACATTCAAACAAAGCTAATTGAATTAATTGAAAGTCAAATACATTCAACAAAGCGAATTGAATCAAATGAAAGTCAAACACATTCAAACAAAGCTAATTGAATCAAATGAAAGTCAAACACATTCAAACAAAGATTTCATATTAAATGAAAGTCAAATACATTCTACAAAGCTAATTGAATCAAATGAAAGCAAACACATTCAAACAAAGCTATTTGAATCAAATGAAAGTCAAATTCTACTAAGCTAATTGAATCAAATGAAAGTCAAACACATTCAAACAAAGCTATTTGAATCAAATGAGAGTCAAATATGTTCAAACAAAGCTATATAAATAAAATGAAAGTGAAATGCATTCTATAAAGCAAATTGATCTAAATGAAATTCAAACACATTCAAACAAAGCTATTTGAATCAAATGACAGTCAAACACATTCTACAAAGCTAATTGAATCAAATTAAAGTCAAACACATTCTAACAAAGCTATTTGAATCAAATGAAAGTCAAATACATTCTACAAAGCTAATTGAATCAAATGAAAGTCAAACACATTCAAACAAAGCTATTTGAATCAAATGAGAGTCAAATAAATTCAAACAAAGCTAATTAAATCAAATAAAAGTAAAATACATTCAAACAAAGCTATTTGAATCAAATGAAAGTCAAATACATTCTACAAAGCTAATTGAATCAAATGAAAGTCAAACACATTCAAACAAAGCTAATTGAATCAAATGAAAGTCAAACACATTCAAACAAAGCTATTTTAATTAAATGAATGTCAAATACATTCTACAAAGCTAATTGAATCAAATGAAAGTCAAACACATTCAAACAAAGATTTCATATTAAATGAAAGTCAAATACATTCTACAAAGCTAATTGAATCAAATGAAAGTCAAACACATTCAAACAAAGCTATTTGAATCAAATGAAAGTCAAATTCTACTAAGCTAATTGAATCAAATGAAAGTCAAACACATTCAAACAAAGCTATTTGAATCAAATGAGAGTCAAATATGTTCAAACAAAGCTATATAAATCAAATGAAAGTGAAATGCATTCTATAAAGCAAATTGATCTAAATGAAATTCAAACACATTCAAACAAAGCTATTTGAATCAAATGACAGTCAAACACATTCTACAAAGCTAATTGAATCAAATTAAAGTCAAACACATTCAAACAAAGCTATTTGAATCAAATGAAAGTCAAATACATTCTACAAAGCTAATTGAATCAAATGAAAGTCAAACACATTCATACAAAGCTATTTGAATCAAATGAGAGTCAAATAAATTCAAACAAAGCTAATTAAATCAAATAAAAGTAAAATACATTCAAACAAAGCTATTTGAATCAAATGAAAGTCAAATACATTCTACAAAGCTAATTGAATCAAATGAAAGTCAAACACATTCAAACAAAGCTAATTGAATCAAATGAAAGTCAAACACATTCAAACAAAGCTATTTTAATTAAATGAATGTCAAATACATTCTACAAAGCTAATTGAATCAAATGAAAGTCAAACACATTCAAACAAAGATTTCATATTAAATGAAAGTCAAATACATTCTACAAAGCTAATTGAATCAAATGAAAGTCAAACACATTCAAACAAAGCTATTTGAATCAAATGAAAGTCAAATTCTACTAAGCTAATTGAATCAAATGAAAGTCAAACACATTCAAACAAAGCTATTTGAATCAAATGAGAGTCAAATATGTTCAAACAAAGCTATATAAATCAAATGAAAGTGAAATGCATTCTATAAAGCAAATTGATCTAAATGAAATTCAAACACATTCAAACAAAGCTATTTGAATCAAATGACAGTCAAACACATTCTACAAAGCTAATTGAATCAAATTAAAGTCAAACACATTCAAACAAAGCTATTTGAATCAAATGAAAGTCAAATACATTCTACAAAGCTAATTGAATCAAATGAAAGTCAAACACATTCATACAAAGCTATTTAAATCAAATGAGAGTCAAGTAAATTCAAACAAAGCTAATTAAATCAAATAAAAGTAAAATACATTCAAACAAAGCTATTTGAATCAAATGAAAGTCAAATATATTCTACAAAGCTAATTGAATCAAATGAAAGTCAAACACATTCAAACAAAGCTAATTGAATCAAATGAAAGCCAAACACATTCAAACAAAGCTATTTTAATTAAATGAATGTCAAATACATTCTACAAAGCTAATTGAATCAAATGAAAGTCAAAGACATTCAAACAAAGCTATTTGAAGAAAATGAAAGTCAAATACATTCTACAAAGCAAATTGAATCAAATGAAAGTCAAACACAGTCAAAAAGTAATCTGATCAAATACATTCTACAAAGCTAATTGAATCAAATGAAAGTCAAACACATTCAAACAAAGCTAATTAAATCAAATAAAAGTCAAATACATTCTACAAAGCTAATTGAATCATATAAAAGTCAAACACATTCAAACAAAGCTAATTGAATCAAATGGAAGTCAAATACATTCTACAAAGCTAATTGAATTAAATTAAAGTCAAACACATTCAAAATAAGCTAATTGAATTTAATGAAAGTCAAACACATTCAAACAAAGCTTTCGAATCAAGTGAAAGTCAAATACATTCTACAAAGCTAATTGAATCAAATGAAAGTCAAACACATTCAAACAAAGCTATTTGAATCAAATGAAAGTCAAATACATTCTACTAAGCTAATAGAATCAAATGAAAGTCAAACACATTCAAACAAAGCTATTTGAATCAAATGACAGTCAAATACGTTATACAAAGCTAATTGTATCAAATGAAAGTCAAACACATTCAAACAAAGCTATTTGAATAAAATGAAAGTGAAATGCATTCTACAAAGCTAATTGAATCAAATGAAAGTGAAACTTATTCAAACAAAGCTATTTGAATCAAATGAGAGTCAAATACATTCAAACAAAGCTAATTAAATCAAATAAAAGTCAAATACATTCTACAAAGCTAATTGAATCATATAAAAGTCAAACACATTCAAACAAAGCTAATTGAATTAAATGGAAGTGAAATACATTCTACAAAGCTAATTGAATTAAATTAAAGTCAAACACATTCAAAATAAGCTAATTGAATTTAATGAAAGTTAAACACATTCAAACAAAGCTTTCGAATCAAGTGAAAGTCAAATACATTCTACAAAACTAATTGAATCAAATGAAAGTCAAACACATTCAAACAAATATATTTGAATCAAATGAAAGTCAAATACATTCTACTAAGCTAATTGAATAAAATGAAAGTCAAACACATTCAAACAAAGCTATTTGAATCAAATGACAGTCAAATACGTTCTACAAAGCTAATTGTATCAAATGAAAGTCAAACACATTCAAACAAAGCTATTTGAATAAAATGAAAGTGAAATGCATTCCTAACAAAAGCTAATTTGAATCAAATGAGAGTCAAATACATTCAAACAAAGCTAATTAAATCAAATAAAAGTCAAATACATTCTACAAAGCTAATTGAATCAAATGAAAGTCAAACACATTCAAACAAAGCTAATTGAATTAATTGAAAGTCAAATACATTCAACAAAGCGAATTGAATCAAATGAAAGTCAAACACATTCAAACAAAGCTAATTGAATCAAATGAAAGTCAAACACATTCAAACAAAGATTTCATATTAAATGAAAGTCAAATACATTCTACAAAGCTAATTGAATCAAATGAAAGTCAAACACATTCAAACAAAGCTATTTGAATCAAATGAAAGTCAAATTCTACTAAGCTAATTGAATCAAATGAAAGTCAAACACATTCAAACAAAGCTATTTGAATCAAATGAGAGTCAAATATGTTCAAACAAAGCTATATAAATCAAATGAAAGTGAAATGCATTCTATAAAGCAAATTGATCTAAATGAAATTCAAACACATTCAAACAAAGCTATTTGAATCAAATGACAGTCAAACACATTCTACAAAGCTAATTGAATCAAATTAAAGTCAAACACATTCAAACAAAGCTATTTGAATCAAATGAAAGTCAAATACATTCTACAAAGCTAATTGAATCAAATGAAAGTCAAACACATTCAAACAAAGCTATTTGAATCAAATGAGAGTCAAATAAATTCAAACAAA
Organism: Chenopodium quinoa; assembly: GCF_001683475.1. NCBI lineage: Eukaryota > Viridiplantae > Streptophyta > Magnoliopsida > Caryophyllales > Amaranthaceae > Chenopodium > Chenopodium quinoa. The sequence continues at coordinate 8,299 of NW_018744499.1, read as the reverse complement.
GCTAATTAAATCAAATAAAAGTAAAATACATTCAAACAAAGCTATTTGAATCAAATGAAAGTCAAATACATTCTACAAAGCTAATTGAATCAAATGAAAGTCAAACACATTCAAACAAAGCTAATTGAATCAAATGAAAGTCAAACACATTCAAACAAAGCTATTTTAATTAAATGAATGTCAAATACATTCTACAAAGCTAATTGAATCAAATGAAAGTCAAACACATTCAAACAAAGATTTCATATTAAATGAAAGTCAAATACATTCTACAAAGCTAATTGAATCAAATGAAAGTCAAACACATTCAAACAAAGCTATTTGAATCAAATGAAAGTCAAATTCTACTAAGCTAATTGAATCAAATGAAAGTCAAACACATTCAAACAAAGCTATTTGAATCAAATGAGAGTCAAATATGTTCAAACAAAGCTATATAAATCAAATGAAAGTGAAATGCATTCTATAAAGCAAATTGATCTAAATGAAATTCAAACACATTCAAACAAAGCTATTTGAATCAAATGACAGTCAAACACATTCTACAAAGCTAATTGAATCAAATTAAAGTCAAACACATTCAAACAAAGCTATTTGAATCAAATGAAAGTCAAATACATTCTACAAAGCTAATTGAATCAAATGAAAGTCAAACACATTCATACAAAGCTATTTAAATCAAATGAGAGTCAAGTAAATTCAAACAAAGCTAATTAAATCAAATAAAAGTCAAACACATTTAAACAAAGCTAATTGAATCAAATGAAAGTCAAACACATTCAAACAAAGCTATTTGAATCAAATGACAGTCAAATACATTCTACAAAGCTAATTGTATCAAATGAAAGTCAAACACATTCAAACAAAGCTATTTGAATAAAATGAAAGTGAAATGCATTCTACAAAGCTAATTGAATCAAATGAAAGTGAAACTTATTCAAACAAAGCTATATGAATCAAATGAGAGTCAAATACATTCAAACAAAGCTAATTAAATCAAATAAAAGTCAAATACATTCTACAAAGCTAATTGAATCATATAAAAGTCAAACACATTCAAACAAAGCTAATTGAATTAAATGGAAGTGAAATACATTCTACAAAGCTAATTGAATTAAATTAAAGTCAAACACATTCAAAATAAGCTAATTGAATTTAATGAAAATAAAACACATTCAAACAAAGCTTTCGAATCAAGTGAAAGTCAAATACATTCTACAAAACTAATTGAATCAAATGAAAGTCAAACACATTCAAACAAAGCTATTTGAATCAAATGAAAGTCAAATACATTCTACTAAAGCTAATTGAATTACAAATGAAAAGTCAAATAAACAAACACATTCAAACAAAGCTATTTGAATAAAATGAAAGTAAAACATTCTACAAAGCAATTGAATCAATGAAAGTAAAACATTCAAACAAAGCTATTTGAATCAAATGAAGTCAAATACGTTCTAACAAAGTTAATTGTAATCAAAATGAAAGTCAAACACATTCAAACAAAGCAATTGAATAAAAATGAAATAAAAAAAAAAAAAAAAAAAAACACATTCAAAAAAGCTAATTGAATCAAATGAAAGTCAAACACATTCAAACAAAGCTATTTGAATAAAATGAAAGTGAAATGCATTCTACAAAGCTAATTGAATCCAGTGAAAGTGAAACACATTCAAACAAAGCTATTTGAATCAAATGAGAGTCAAATACATTCAAACAAAGCTAATTAAATCAAATAAAAGTCAAATACATTCTACAAAGCTAATTGAATCAAATGAAAGTCAAACACATTCAAACAAAGCTAATTGAATTAATTGAAAGTCAAATACATTCAACAAAGCGAATTGAATCAAATGAAAGTCAAACACATTCAAACAAAGCTAATTGAATCAAATGAAAGTCAAACACATTCAAACAAAGATTTCATATTAAATGAAAGTCAAATACATTCTACAAAGCTAATTGAATCAAATGAAAGTCAAACACATTCAAACAAAGCTATTTGAATCAAATGAAAGTCAAATTCTACTAAGCTAATTGAATCAAATGAAAGTCAAACACATTCAAACAAAGCTATTTGAATCAAATGAGAGTCAAATATGTTCAAACAAAGCTATATAAATAAAATGAAAGTGAAATGCATTCTATAAAGCAAATTGATCTAAATGAAATTCAAACACATTCAAACAAAGCTATTTGAATCAAATGACAGTCAAACACATTCTACAAAGCTAATTGAATCAAATTAAAGTCAAACACATTCAAACAAAGCTATTTGAATCAAATGAAAGTCAAATACATTCTACAAAGCTAATTGAATCAAATGAAAGTCAAACACATTCAAACAAAGCTATTTGAATCAAATGAGAGTCAAATAAATTCAAACAAAGCTAATTAAATCAAATAAAAGTAAAATACATTCAAACAAAGCTATTTGAATCAAATGAAAGTCAAATACATTCTACAAAGCTAATTGAATCAAATGAAAGTCAAACACATTCAAACAAAGCTAATTGAATCAAATGAAAGTCAAACACATTCAAACAAAGCTATTTTAATTAAATGAATGTCAAATACATTCTACAAAGCTAATTGAATCAAATGAAAGTCAAACACATTCAAACAAAGATTTCATATTAAATGAAAGTCAAATACATTCTACAAAGCTAATTGAATCAAATGAAAGTCAAACACATTCAAACAAAGCTATTTGAATCAAATGAAAGTCAAATTCTACTAAGCTAATTGAATCAAATGAAAGTCAAACACATTCAAACAAAGCTATTTGAATCAAATGAGAGTCAAATATGTTCAAACAAAGCTATATAAATCAAATGAAAGTGAAATGCATTCTATAAAGCAAATTGATCTAAATGAAATTCAAACACATTCAAACAAAGCTATTTGAATCAAATGACAGTCAAACACATTCTACAAAGCTAATTGAATCAAATTAAAGTCAAACACATTCAAACAAAGCTATTTGAATCAAATGAAAGTCAAAATACATTCTACAAAGCTAATTGAATCAAATGAAAGTCAAACACATTCATACAAAGCTATTTAAATCAAATGAGAGTCAAGTAAATTCAAACAAAGCTAATTAAATCAAATAAAAGTAAAATACATTCAAACAAAGCTATTTGAATCAAATGAAAGTCAAATATATTCTACAAAGCTAATTGAATCAAATGAAAGTCAAACACATTCAAACAAAGCTAATTGAATCAAATGAAAGCCAAACACATTCAAACAAAGCTATTTTAATTAAATGAATGTCAAATACATTCTACAAAGCTAATTGAATCAAATGAAAGTCAAAGACATTCAAACAAAGCTATTTGAAGAAAAATGAAAGTCAAATACATTCTACAAAGCAAATTGAATCAAATGAAAGTCAAACACAGTCAAACAAAGTTATTTGATTCAAATGAAAGTCAAATACATTCTACAAAGCTAATTGAATCAAATGAAAGTCAAACACATTCAAACAAAGCTAATTAAATCAAATAAAAGTCAAATACATTCTACAAAGCTAATTGAATCATATAAAAGTCAAACACATTCAAACAAAGCTAATTGAATCAAATGGAAGTCAAATACATTCTACAAAGCTAATTGAATTAAATTAAAGTCAAACACATTCAAAATAAGCTAATTGAATTTAATGAAAGTCAAACACATTCAAACAAAGCTTTCGAATCAAGTGAAAGTCAAATACATTCTACAAAGCTAATTGAATCAAATGAAAGTCAAACACATTCAAACAAAGCTATTTGAATCAAATGAAAGTCAAATACATTCTACTAAGCTAATAGAATCAAATGAAAGTCAAACACATTCAAACAAAGCTATTTGAATCAAATGACAGTCAAATACGTTATACAAAGCTAATTGTATCAAATGAAAGTCAAACACATTCAAACAAAGCTATTTGAATAAAATGAAAGTGAAATGCATTCTACAAAGCTAATTGAATCAAATGAAAGTGAAAACTTATTCAAACAAAGCTATTTGAATCAAATGAGAGTCAAATACATTCAAACAAAGCTAATTAAATCAAATAAAAGTCAAATACATTCTACAAAGCTAATTGAATCATATAAAAGTCAAACACATTCAAACAAAGCTAATTGAATTAAATGGAAGTGAAATACATTCTACAAAGCTAATTGAATTAAATTAAAGTCAAACACATTCAAAATAAGCTAATTGAATTTAATGAAAGTTAAACACATTCAAACAAAGCTTTCGAATCAAGTGAAAGTCAAATACATTCTACAAAACTAATTGAATCAAATGAAAGTCAAACACATTCAAACAAAGATATTTGAATCAAATGAAAGTCAAATACATTCTACTAAGCTAATTGAATAAAATGAAAGTCAAACACATTCAAACAAAGCTATTTGAATCAAATGACAGTCAAATACGTTCTACAAAGCTAATTGTATCAAATGAAAGTCAAACACATTCAAACAAAGCTATTTGAATAAAATGAAAGTGAAATGCATTCTACAAAGCTAATTGAATCCAGTGAAAGTGAAACACATTCAAACAAAGCTATTTGAATCAAATGAGAGTCAAATACATTCAAACAAAGCTAATTAAATCAAATAAAAGTCAAATACATTCTACAAAGCTAATTGAATCAAATGAAAGTCAAACACATTCAAACAAAGCTAATTGAATTAATTGAAAGTCAAATACATTCAACAAAGCGAATTGAATCAAATGAAAGTCAAACACATTCAAACAAAGCTAATTGAATCAAATGAAAGTCAAACACATTCAAACAAAGATTTCATATTAAATGAAAGTCAAATACATTCTACAAAGCTAATTGAATCAAATGAAAGTCAAACACATTCAAACAAAGCTATTTGAATCAAATGAAAGTCAAATTCTACTAAGCTAATTAAATCAAATGAAAGTCAAACACATTCAAACAAAGCTATTTGAATCAAATGAGAGTCAAATATGTTCAAACAAAGCTATATAAATCAAATGAAAGTGAAATGCATTTCTATAAAGCAAATTGATCTAAATGAAATTCAAACACATTCAAACAAAGCTATTTGAATCAAATGACAGTCAAACACATTCTACAAAGCTAATTGAATCAAATTAAAGTCAAACACATTCAAACAAAGCTATTTGAATCAAATGAAAGTCAAATACATTCTACAAAGCTAATTGAATCAAATGAAAGTCAAACACATTGAAACAAAGCTATTTGAATCAAATGAGAGTCAAATAAATTCAAACAAAGCTAATTAAATCAAAATAAAAGTAAAATACATTCAAACAAAGCTATTTGAATCAAATGAAAGTCAAATACATTCTACAAAGCTAATTGAATCAAATGAAAGTCAAACACATTCAAACAAAGCTAATTGAATCAAATGAAAGTCAAACACATTCAAACAAAGCTATTTTAATTAAATGAATGTCAAATACATTCTACAAAGCTAATTGAAATCAAATGAAAGTCAAACACATTCAAACAAAGATTTCATATTAAATGAAAGTCAAATACATTCTACAAAGCTAATTGAATCAAATGAAAGTCAAACACATTCAAACAAAGCTATTTGAATCAAATGAAAGTCAAATTCTACTAAGCTAATTGAATCAAATGAAAGTCAAACACATTCAAACAAAGCTATTTGAATCAAATGAGAGTCAAATATGTTCAAACAAAGCTATATAAATCAAATGAAAGTGAAATGCATTCTATAAAGCAAATTGATCTAAATGAAATTCAAACACATTCAAACAAAGCTATTTGAATATCAAATGACAGTCAAACACATTCTACAAAGCTAATTGAATCAAATTAAAGTCAAACACATTCAAACAAAGCTATTGAATCAAATGAAAGTCAAATACATTCTACAAAGCTAATTGAATCAAATGAAAGTCAAACACATTCATACAAAGCTATTTTAAATCAAATGAGAGTCAAGTAAATTCAAACAAAGCTAATTAAATCAAAATAAAAGTAAAATACATTCAAACAAAGCTATTTGAATCAAATGAAAGTCAAATATATTCTACAAAGCTAATTGAATCAAATGAAAGTCAAACACATTCAAACAAAGCTAATTGAATCAAATGAAAGCCAAACACATTTCAAACAAAGCTATTTTAATTAAATGAATGTCAAATACATTCTACAAAGCTAATTGAATCAAATGAAAGTCAAAGACATTCAAACAAAGCTATTTGAAGAAAATGAAAGTCAAATACATTCTACAAAGCAAATTGAATCAAATGAAAGTCAAACACAGTCAAACAAAGTTATTTGATTCAAATGAAAGTCAAATACATTCTACAAAGCTAATTGAATCAAATGAAAGTCAAACACATTCAAACAAAGCTAATTAAATCAAATAAAAGTCAAATACATTCTACAAAGCTAATTGAATCATATAAAAGTCAAACACAAACAAAGCTAATTGAATCAAATGAAGTCAAATACATTCTACAAAGCTAATTGAATTAAATTAAAGTCAAACACATTCAAAATAAGCTAATTGAATTTAATGAAAGTCAAACACATTCAAACAAAGCTTTCGAATCAAAAAGTCAAATACATTCTACAAAGCTAATTGAATCAAATGAAAGTCAAACACATTCAAACAAAGCTATTTGAATCAAATGAAAGTCAAATACATTCTAAAAGCTAATTGAATCAAATGAAAGTCAAACACATTCAAACAAAGCTATTTGAATCAAATGACAGTCAAATACGTTATACAAAGCTAATTGTATCAAATGAAAGTCAAACACATTCAAACAAAGCTATTTGAATAAAATGAAAGTGAAATGCATTCTACAAAGCTAATTGAATCAAATGAAAGTGAAACATTCAAACAAAGCTATTTGAATCAAATGAGAGTCAAATACATTCAAACAAAGCTAATTAAATCAAATAAAAGTCAAATACATTCTACAAAGCTAATTGAATCATATAAAAGTCAAACACATTCAAACAAAGCTAATTGAATTAAATGGAAGTGAAATACATTTACAAAGCTAATTGAATTAAATTAAAGTCAAACACATTCAAAATAAGCTAATTGAATTTAATGAAAGTCAAACACATTCAAACAAAGCTTTCGAATCAAATGAAAGTCAAATACATTCTACAAAGCTAATTGAATCAAATGAAAGTCAAACACATTCAAACAAAGATATTTGAATCAAATGAAAGTCAAATACATTCTACTAAGCTAATTGAATAAAATGAAAGTCAAACACATTCAAACAAAGCTATTTGAATCAAATGACAGTCAAATACGTTCTACAAAAAGCTAATTGATCAAATGAAAGTCAAACACATTCAAACAAAGCTATTTGAATAAAATGAAAGTGAAATGCATTCTACAAAGCTAATTGAATCACATTCAAACAAAGCTATTTGAATCAAATGAAGTCAAATACATCAAATAATTAAATCAAATAAAAGTCAAATACATTCTACAAAGCTAATTGAATCAAATGAAAGTCAAACACATTCAAACAAAGCTAATTGAATGAAAGTCAAATACATTCAAAAAGCGAATTGAATCAAATGAAAGTCAAACAATTCAAACAAAGCTAATTGAATCAAATGAAAGTCAAACACATTCAAACAAAGATTTCATATTAAATGAAAGTCAAATACATTCTACAAAGCTAATTGAATCAAATGAAAGTCAAACACATTCAAACAAAGCTATTTGAATCAAATGAAAGTCAAATTCTACTAAGCTAATTGAATCAAATGAAAGTCAAACACATTCAAACAAAGCTATTTGAATCAAATGAGAGTCAAATATGTTCAAACAAAGCTATATAAATCAAATGAAAGTGAAATGCATTCTATAAAGCAATTGATCTAAATGAAATTCAAACACATTCAAACAAAGCTATTTGAATCAAATGACAGTCAAACACATTCTACAAAGCTAATTGAATCAAATTAAAGTCAAACACATTCAAACAAAGCTATTTGAATCAAATGAAAGTCAAATACATTCTACAAAGCTAATTGAATCAAATGAAAGTCAAACACATTCAAACAAAGCTATTTGAATCAAATGAGAGTCAAATAATTCAAACAAAGCTAATTAAATCAAATAAAAGTAAAATACATTCAAACAAAGCTATTTGAATCAAATGAAAGTCAAATACATTCTACAAAGCTAATTGAATCAAATGAAAGTCAAACACATTCAAACAAAGCTATTGAATCAAATGAAAGTCAAACACATTCAACAAAGCTATTTTAATTAAATGAATGTCAAATACA